>NW_027552877.1:0-206961 GCF_045843805.1 Urocitellus parryii
GAAAGGCGTTGCCAAGCTTCCGAAAAACTACAATTTCCTGAAATCTCAGCAAACATTTTTTCACCCAATCTTGATGATACTGGCAGGTAATGATCAGTACACCAATCCCACCTTGCTCACCAAATTTCCTTCTTCTAGGTTAAACCGTTCCTTTGCAGTAACCGTTTTCATGTTTAGGTTTCACTCTGTTTTCTCCTATATGGATACATGTAGTTGGAACTCTAAATCAAACACGGTTTGTGCTAGCTCTTTGAAACTTGGCACAATAATGTAGTTCCAAGTTCTATCGCTTTGGGTTGTGGCCTATTGATGTAGCCCCAAGCAGAGACTGACCAGAATCACTTTCATTGAAAGGGGTTGCCAAGCTTCCAAGAAATTACGATTTCCTGAAATCTCAGCAAACATTTTCCACCCAATCTTGATGATACTTGCAGGTAATGATCAGTACACCAATCCCAATTGGCTCACCAAATTTCGTTCTTCTAGGTAAAACCGTTCCTTTGCAGTAAACGTTTTCATGTTTAGGTTTCACTCCGTTTTCTCCTATATGGATACATGTACTTGGAACTCTAAATCAAACACGGTTTGTGCTACCTCTTTGAAACTTGGCACAATAATGTAGTTTCAAGTTCTGTCTCCATGGTTTGTGTCCTATGGAAGTAGCCCCAAGCAGAGACAGACCAGAATCACTTTAATTGAAAGGGGTTGCCAAGCTTCCGAAAAACTACGAGTTTCCTGAAATCTCAGCAAACATTTTTTCACCCAATCTTGATGATACTTGCAGGTAATTATCAGTACACCAATCCCACTTGGCTCACCAAATTTCGTTCTTCTAGGGTAAACCGATCGTTTGTACTAACCGTTTTCATGTTTAGGTTTCACTCTGTTTTCTCCCCTTTGGATATGTAGTTGGAACTCTAAATCAAACACGGTTTGTGCTAGCTCTTTGAAACTTGGCACAAAAATATAGTTCCAAGTTCTATTCCTATGGTTTCTGTTCTATTGAAGTAACCCCAAGCAGAGACTAACTAGAATCACGTTCATTGAAAGGGGTTGCCAAGCTTCCGAAAAACTACGAGTTTCCTGAAATCTCAGCAAACATTTTTTTCAGCCAATCTAGAGGATACTGGCAGGTAATGATCAGTACACCAATCCCACTTGGCTCACCAAATTTCGTTTTTCTAGGGTAAACCGTTCATTTGCAGTAACCATTTTCATGTTTAGGTTTCACTCTGTTTTCTCCTATATGGATACATGTAGTTGGAACTCTAAATCAAACACGGTTTGTGCTAGCTCTTTGAAACTTGGCACAATAATGTAGTTCCAAGTTCTATCGCTATGGTTTGTGTCCTATTGAAGTAGCCCCAAGCAGAGACTGACGAGAATCACTTTCATTGAAAGGGGTTGCCAAGCTTCCGAAAAACTACGAGTTTCCGGCAATCTCTGCAAACTATATTTCACCCAATCTTGATGATACTGGCAGGTAATGATCAGTACACCAAACCCACTTGGCTCACCAAATTTCGTTCTTCTAGGTTAAACCGTTCGTTTGCAGTAACCATTTTCATGTTTAGGTTTCACTCTGTTTTCTCCTATATGGATACATGTAGTTGGAACTCTAAATCAAACACGTTTTGTGCTAGCTCTTTGAACTTGGCACAATAATGTAGTTCCAAGTTCTATCGCTATGGTTTGTGTCCTATTGAAGTAGCCCCAATTAGAGACTGACGAGAATCACTTTCATTGAAAGGGGTTGCCAAGCTTCCAAAAAACTACGAGTTTCCTGAAGTCTCAGCAAACATTTTTTCACCCAATCTTGATGATACTGGCAGGTAATGATCAGTACACCAATCCAACCTGGCTCACCAAATTTCGTTCTTCTAGGTTAAACCGTTCCTTTGCAGTAACCGTTTTCATGTTTAGGTTTCACTCTGTTTTCTCCTATATGGATACATGTAGTTGGAACACTAAATCAAACACGGTTTGTGCTAGCTCTTTGAAACTTGGCACAAAAATGTAGTTCCAAGTTCTATTCCTATGGTTTGTGTCCTATTGAAGTAACCCCAAGCAGAGATTGACTAGAATCACTTTCATTGAAAGGGGTTGCCAAGCTTCCGAAAAACCACGAGTGTCCTGAAATCTCAGCAAACATTTTTTTCACCAAATCTTGATGATACTTGCAGGTAATGATCAGTACACCAGTCCCACTTGGCTCACCAAATTTCGTTCTTCTAGGTTAAACCGTTCATTTGCAGTAACCGTTTTCATGTTTAGGTTTCACTCTGTTTTCTCCTATATGGATACATGTAGTTGGAACTCTAAATCAAACACGGTTTGTGCTAGCTCTTTGAAACTTGGCACAATAATGTAGTTCCAATTTCTATCGCTATGGTTTGTGCCCTATTGAAGTAGCCCCAAGCAGAGTCTGACGAGAATCACTTTCATTGAAAAGGGTTGCCAAGCTTCCAAAAAACTACGAGTTTCCTGAAATCTCAGCAAACATTTTTTCACCCAATCTTGATGATACTGGCAGGTAATGATCAGTACACCAAACCCACTTGGCTCACCAAATTACGTTCTTCTAGGTTAAACCGTTCATTTGCAGTAACCGTTTTCATGTTTAGGTTTCACTCCGTTTTCTCCTATATGGATATATGTAGTTTGAAGTCGAAATCAAATACGGTTTGTGCTAGCTCTTTGAAACTTGGCACAATAATGTAGTTCCAAGTTCTATCGCTATGGTCTGTGTCCTATTGAAGTAGCACCAAGCAGAGACTGACGAGAATCACATTCATTGAAAGGGGTTGCCAAGCTTCCGAAAAACTACGAGTTTCCGGAAGTCACAGCAAACATTTTTTCACCCAATCTTGATGATACTGGCAGGTAATGATCAGTACACCAATCCCACTTGGCTCACCAATATTCGTTCTTCTAGGGTAAACCGTTCGTTTGCAGTAACCGTTTTCATGTTTAGGTTTCACTCTGTTTTCTCCTATATGGATACATGTAGTTAGAACTCTAAATCAAACACGGTTTGTGCTAGCTCTTTGAAACTTAGCACAATATTGTAGTTCCAAGTTCTATCACTATGGTTTGTGTCCTATTGAAGTAGCCCCAAGCAGAGACTGACGAGAATCACATTCATTGAAAGGGGTTGCCAAGCTTCCGAAAAACTACGAGTATCCGGAATTCTCAGCAAACATTTTTTCACCCAATCTTGATGATACTGGCAGGTAATGATCAGAACACCAATCCCACCTGGCTCACCAAATTTCGTTCTTCTAGGTTAAACCGTTCCTTTGCAGTAACCGTTTTCATGTTTAGGTTTCACTCTGTTTTCTCCTATATGGATACATGTAGTTGGAACACTAAATCAAACACGGTTTGTGCTAGCTCTTTGAAACTTGGCACAAAAATGTAGTTCCAAGTTCTATTCCTATGTTTTGTGTCCTATTGAAGTAACCCCAAGCAGAGACTGACTAGAATCACTTTCAATGAAAGGGGTTGCCAAGCTTCCGAAAAACTACGAGTGTCCTGAATTCTCAGCAAACATTTTTTTCACCAAATCTTGATGATACTTGCAGGTAATGATCAGAACACCAGTCCCACTTGGCTCACCAAATTTCGTTCTTCTAGGTTAAACCGTTCATTTGCAGTAACCGTTTTCATGTTTAGGTTTCACTCTGTTTTCTCCTATATGGATACATGTAGTTGGAACTCTAAATCAAACACGGTTTGTGCTAGCTCTTTGAAACTTGGCACAATAATGTAGTTCCAAGTCCTATCGCTATGGTTTGTGCCCTATTGAAGTAGCCCCAAGCAGAGTCTGACGAGAATCACTTTCATTGAAAAGGGTTGCCAAGCTTCCGAAAAACTACGAGTTTCCGGAAATCTCAGCAAACATTTTTTCACCCAATCTTGATGATACTTGCAGGTAATGATCAGTACACCAATCCCACTTGCTCACCAATATTCGTTCTTCTAGGGTAAACCGTTCGTTTGCAGTAACCGTTTTCATGTTTAGGTTTCACTCTGTTTTCTCCTATATGGATACATGTAGTTGGAACTCTAAATCAAACACGGTTTGTGCTAGCTCTTTGAAACTTAGCACAATACTGTAGTTCCAAGTTCTATCGCTGTGGTTTGTGTCCTATTGAAGTAGCCCCAAGCAGAGACTGACGTGAATCACATTCATTGAAAGGGGTTGCCAAGCTTCCGAAAAACTACGAGTTTCCGGAAATCTCAGCAAACATTTTTTCACCCAATCTTGATGATACTGGCAGGTAATGATCAGTACACCAGGCCCACGTGGCTCACCATATTTCGTTCTTCTAGGTTAAACCGTTCCTTTGCAGTAACCGTTTTCATGTTTAGGTTTCACTCTGTTTTCTCCTATATGGATACATGTAGTTGGAACACTAAATCAAACACGGTTTGTGCTAGCTCTTTGAAACTTGGCACAAAAATGTAGTTCCAAGTTCTATTCCTATGGTTTGTGTCCTATTGAAGTAACCCCAAGCAGAGACTGACTAGAATCACATTCATTGAAAGGGGTTGCCAAGCTTCCGAAAAACTACGAGTGTCCTGAATTCTCAGCAAACATTTTTTTCACCAAATCTTGATCATACTTGCAGGTAATGATCAGTACACCAGTCCCACTTGGCTCACCAAATTTGGTTCTTCTAGGTTAAACCGTTCATTTGCAGTAACCGTTTTCATGTTTAGGTTTCACTCTGTTTTCTCCTATATGGATACATGTAGTTGGAACTCTAAATCAAACACGGTTTGTGCTAGCTGTTTGAAACTTGGCACAATAATGTAGTTCCAAGTTCTATCGCTATGGTTTGTGCCCTATTGAAGTAGCCCCAAGCAGAGTCTGACGAGTATCACTTTCATTGAAAAGGGTTGCCAAGCTTCCAAAAAACTACGAGTTTCCTGAAATCTCAGCAAACTTTTTTTCACCCAATCTTGATGATACTGGCTGTTAATGAACAGTACACAAAACCCACTTGGCTCACCAAATTTCGTTCTTCTAGGTTAAACCGTTCCGTGGCAGTAACCGTTTTCATGTTTAGGTTTCACTCTGTTTTCTCCTATATGGATACATGTAGTTGGAACTCTAAATCAAACACGGTTTGTGCTAGCTCTTTGAAACTTGGCACAATAATGTAGTTCCAAGTTCTATCGCTATGGTTTGTGTCCTATGGAAGTAGACCCAAGCAGAGACTGACCAGAATGACTTTCATTGAAAGGGGTTGCCAAGCTTCCAAGAAACTACGATTTCATGAAATCTCAGCAAACATTTTTTTCACCCAATCTTGATGATACTTTCAGGTAATGATCAGTACACGAATCCCACTTGGCTCACCAAATTTCGTTCTTCTAGGGTAAACCGTTCGTTTGTACTAACCGTTTTCATGTTTAAGTTTCACTCTGTTTTCTCCTATATGGATATGTAGTTGGAACTCTAAATCAAACACGGTTTGTGCTAGCTCTTTGAAACTTGGCACAATAATGTAGTTCCAAGTTGTATCAGTATGGTTTGTGTCCTATTGAAGTAGCCCCAAGCAGAGACTGACGAGAATCACTTTCATTGAAAAGGGTTGCCAAGCTTCCAAAAAACTACGA
This sequence comes from Urocitellus parryii, assembly GCF_045843805.1. Lineage (NCBI taxonomy): Eukaryota > Metazoa > Chordata > Mammalia > Rodentia > Sciuridae > Urocitellus > Urocitellus parryii. Next base: position 5,629 of record NW_027552877.1, read on the forward strand.
GTTTCCTGAAATCTCAGCAAACATTTTTTCACCCAATCTTGATGATAGTGGCAGGTAATGATCAGTACACCAAACTCACTTGGCTCACCAAATTACGTTCTTCTAGGTTAAACCGTTCCTTTGCAGTAGCCGTTTTCATGTTTAGGTTTCACTCCGTTTTCTCCTATATGGATATATGTAGTTGGAACTCGAAATCAAATATGGTTTGTGCTAGCCTTTTGAAACTTGGCACAATAATGTAGTTCCAAGTTCTATCGCTATGGTTTGTGTCCTATTGAAGTAGCCCCAAGCAGAGACTGACGAGAATCACATTCATTGAAAGGGGTTGCCAAACTTCCGAAAAACTACGAGTTTCCTGAAATCTCAGCAAACTTTTTTTTCGTCCAATCTTGATGATACTGGCTGGGAATGATCAGTACACAAAACCCACTTGGCTCACCAAATTTCGTTCTTCTAGGTTAAACCGTTCATTTGCAGTAACCGTTTTCATGTTTAGATTTCACTCTGTTTCCTCCTATATGGATACAAGTACTTGGAACTCTAAATCAAACACGGTTTGTGCTAGCTCTTTGAAAAGTGGCACAATAATGTAGTTCCAAGTTCTATCGCTAAGATTTGTGTCCTATGGACCTAGCCCCTAGCAGAGACTGACGAGAATCACATTCATTGAAAGGGGTTGCCAAGCTTCCGAAAAACTACGAGTTTCCTTAAATCTCAGCAAACATTTTTTCACCCAATCTTGATGATACTGGCAGGTAATGATCAGTACACCAATCTCACTTGGCTCACCAAATTTCGTTCTTCTAGGTTAAACAATTCCTTTGCACTAACCGTTTTCATGTTTAGGTTTCACTCTGTTTTCTCCTATATAGATACAAGTATTTGGAACTCTAAATCAAACACGGTTTGTGCTAGCTCTTTGAAACTTGGCACAATAATGTAGTTCCAAGTTCTATCGCTATGGTTTGTGCCCTATTGAAGTAGCCCCAAGCAGAGACTGACGAGAATCACTTTCATTGAAAAGGGTTGCCAAACTTCCAAAAAACTACGAGTTTACTGAAATCTCAGCAAACATTTTTTCACCTAATCTTGATGATAGTGGCAGGTAATGATCAGTACACCAAACCCACTTGGCTCACCAAATGACGTTCTTCTAGGTTAAACCGTTCCTTTGCAGTAACCGTTTTCATGTTTAGGTTTCACTCTGTTTTCTCCTATATGGATACATGTAGTTGGAACTCTAAATCAAACACGGTTTGTGCTAGCTCTTTGAAACTTGGCACAATAATGTAGTTCCAAGTTCTATCACTATGGTTTGTGTCCTATGGAAGTAGCCCCAAGCAGAGACTGACGAGAATCACTTTCATTGAAAGGGGTTGCCAAGCTTCTGAAAAACTACGAGTTTCCGGAAATCTCAGCAAAATTTTTTTCACGCAATCTTGATGACACTTGCAGGTAATGATCAGTACACAAAACCCACTTGGCTCACCAAATTTCTTTCTTCTAGGTTAAACCGTTCGTTTGCAGTAAACGTTTTCATGTTTAGGTTTCACTCCGTTTTTTCCTATATGGATACAAGTACTTGGAACTCTAAATCAAACACGGTTTGTGCTAGCTCTTTGAAAAGTGGCACAATAATGTAGTTCCAAGTTCTATCGCTAAGATTTGTGTCCTATGGACGGAGTCCCAAGCAGAGACTGACGAGAATCACTTTCATTGACAGGGGTTGCCAAGCTTCCAAAAAACTACGATTTCCTGAAATCTCAGCAAACATTTTTTCACCCAATCTTGATGATACTTGCAGGTAATGATCAGTACACCAATCCCACTTGGCTCACCAAATTTCGTTCTTCTAGGGTAAACCGTTCGTTTGGACTAACCGTTTTCATGTTTAGGTTTCACTCTGTTTTCTGCTATATGGATATGTAGTTGGAACTCTAAATCGAACACGGTTTGTGCTAGCTCTTTGAAACTTGGCACAATAATGTAGTTGCAAGTTCTATTGCTATGGTTTGTGTCCTATGGAAGTAGCCCCAGCAGAGACTGATCAGAATCACTTTCATTGAAAGGGGTTGCAAAGCTTCCGAAAAACTACGAGTTTCCTGAAATCTCAGCAAACTTTTTTTCACCCAATCTTGATGATACTGCCAGGTAATGATCAACACACCAAACCCACTTGGCTCACCAAATTTCGTTCTTCTAGGTTAAACTGTTCCTTTGCAGTAACCGTTTTCATGTTTAGGTTTCACTCCGTTTTCTCCTATATGGATATATGTAGTTGGAACTGGAAATCAAATACGGTTTGTGCTAGCTCTATGAAACTTGGCACAATAATGTAGTTCCAAGTTCTATCGCTATGATTTGTGTCCTATGGACATAGCCCCAAGCAGAGACTGACGAGAATCACTTTCATTGAAAGGGGTTGCCAAGCTTCCAAAAAACTACGATTTCCTGAAATCTCAGCAAACATTTTTTCACCCAATCTTGATGATACTTGCAGGTAATGATCAGTACACCAATCCCACTTGGCTCACCAAATTTCGTTCTTCTAGAGTAAACCGTTCGTTTGTACTAACCGTTTTCATGTTTAGGTTTCACTCTGTTTTCTCCTATATGGATATGTACTTGGAACTCTAAATCAAACACGGTTTGTGCTAGCTCTTTGAAACTTGGCACAATAATGTAGTTCCAAGTTCTATCGCTATGGTTTGTGTCCTATGGAAGTAGCCCCAAGCAGAGACTGACGAGAATCACTTTAATTGAATGGGGTTGCCAAGCTTCAGAAAAACTACGAGGTTCCGGAAATCTCAGCAAACATTTTTTCACCCAATCTTGATGATACTGCCAGATAATGATCAGTACACCAAACCCACTTGGCTCACCAAATTTCGTTCTTCTAGGTTAAACCATTCCATTGCAGTAACCGTTTTCATGTTTAGGTTTCACTCTGTTTTCTCCTATAGGGATACATGTAGTTTGAACTCTAAATCAAACACGGTTTGTGCTAGCTCTTTGAAACTTGGCACAATAATGTAGTTCCAAGTTCTATCGCTATGGTTTGTGTCCTATTGAAGTAGTCCCAAGCAGAGACAGATGAGAATCACTTTCATTGAAAAGGGTTGCCAAGCTTCCAAAAAACTACGAGTTTCCTGAAATCTCAGCAAACATTTTTTCACCCAATCTTGATGATAGTGGCAGGTAATGATCAGTACACCAAACCCACTTGGCTCACCAAATTTCGTTCTTCTAGGTTAAACCGTTCGTTTGCAGTAACCGTTTTCATGTTTAGGTTTCACTCTGTTTTCTCCTATATGGATACATGTAGTTGGAACTCTAAATCAAGCACGGTTTGTGCTAGCTCTTTGAAAAGTGGCACAATAATGTAGTTCCAAGTTCTATCGCTAAGATTTGTGTCCTATGGACGGAGTCCCAAGCAGAGACTGACGAGAATCACTTTCATTGACAGGGGTTGCCAAGCTTCCAAAAAACTACGATTTCCTGAAATCTCAGCAAACATTTTTTCACCCAATCTTGATGATACTTGCAGGTAATGATCAGTACACCATTCCCACTTGGCTCACCAAATTTCCTTCTTCTAGGGTAAACCGTTCGTTTGGACTAACCGTTTTCATGTTTAGGTTTCACTCTGTTTTCTCCTATATGGATATGTAGTTGGAACTCTAAATCAAACCCGGTTTGTGCTAGCTCTTTGAAACTTGGCACAATAATGTAGTTGCAAGTTCTATTGCTATGGTTTGTGTCCTATGGAAGTAGCCCCAGCAGAGACTGATCAGAATCAGTTTCATTGAAAGGGGTTGCAAAGCTTCCGAAAAACTACGAGTTTCCTGAAATCTCAGCAAACTTTTTTTCACCCAATCTTGATGATACTGCCAGATAATGATCAGTACACCAAACCCACTTGGCTCACCAAATTTCGTTCTTCTAGGATAAACTGTTCCTTTGCAGTAACCGTTTTCATGTTTAGGTTTCACTCCGTTTTCTCCTATATGGATATATGTAGTTGGAACTCGAAATCAAATACGGTTTGTGCTAGCTCTATGAAACTTGGCACAATAATGTAGTTCCAAGTTCTATCGCTATGGTTTGTGTCCTATTGAAGTAGCCCCAAGCAGAGACTGACGAGAATCACATTCATTGAAAGGGGTTGCCAAGCTTCCAAAAAACTACGAGTTTCCTGAAATCTCAGCAAACTTTTTTTCACCCAATCTTGATGATACTGGCTGGTAATGATCAGTACACCAATCCCACTTGGCTCACCAAATTTCGTTCTTCTAGGTTAAACCGTTCCTTTGCAGTAACCGTTTTCATGTTTAGGTTTCACTCTGTTCTCTCCTATATGGATACATGTAGTTGGAACTCTAAATCAAACACGGTTTGTGCTAGCTCTTTGAAACTTGGCACAATAATGTAGTTCCAAGTTCTATCGCTATGATTTGTGTCCTATGGACGTAGCCCCAAGCAGAGACTGACGAGAATCACTTTCATTGAAAGGGGTTGCCAAGCTTCCAAAAAACTACGATTTCCTGAAATCTCAGCAAACATTTTTTCACCCAATCTTGATGATACTTGCAGGTAATGATCAGTACACCAATCCCACTTGGCTCACCAAATTTCGTTCTTCTAGAGTAAACCGTTCGTTTGTACTAACCGTTTTCATGTTTAGGTTTCACTCTGTTTTCTCCTATATGGATATGTACTTGGAACTCTAAATCAAACACGGTTTGTGCTAGCTCTTTGAAACTTGGCACAATAATGTAGTTCCAAGTTCTATCGCTATGGTTTGTGTCCTAATGAAGTAGCCCCAAGCAGAGACAGATGAGAATCACTTTCATTGAAAAGGGTTGCCAAGCTTCCAAAAACCTACGAGTTTCCTGAAATCTCAGCAAACATTTTTTCACCCAATCTTGATGATAGTGGCAGGTAATGATCAGTACACCAAACCCACTTGGCTCACCAAATTTCGTTCTTCTAGGTTAAACCGTTCGTTTGCAGTAACCATTTTCATGTTTAGGTTTCACTCTGTTTTCTCCTATATGGATACATGTAGTTGGAACTCTAAATCAAACACGGTTTGTGCCAGCTCTTTGAAACTTGGCACAATAATGTAGTTCCAAGTTCTATCGCTATGGTTTGTGTCCTATTGAAGTAGCCCCAAGCAGAGACTGACGAGAATCACTTTCATTGAAAGGGGTTGCCAAGCTTCCGAAAAACTACGAGTTTCCGGAAATCACAGCAAACATTTTTTCACGCAATCTTGATGATACTTGCAGGCAATGATCAGTACACCAATCCCACTTGGCTCACCACATTTCGTTTTCTACGTTAAACCGTCCCTTTGCAGTAACCGTTTTCATGGTTAGGTTTCACTCTGTTTTCTCCTATATGGATACATGTAGTTGGAACTCTAAATCAAACATGGTTTGTGCTAGCTCTTTGAAACTTGGCACAATAATGTAGTTCCAAGTTCTATCACTATGGTTTGTGTCCTATGGAAGTAGCCCCAAGCAGAGACTGACGAGAATTACTTTCATTGAAAGGGGTTGCCAAGCTTCTGAAAAACTACGAGTTTCCGGAAATCTCAGCAAACTTTTTTTCACGCAATCTTGATGATACTTGCAGGTAATGATCAGTACACAAAACCCACTTGGCTCACCAAATTTCGTTCTTCTAGGTTAAACCGTCCCTTTGCAGTAACCGTTTTCATGTTTAGGTTTCACTCTGTTTTCTCCTATATGGATACAAGTACTTGGAACTCTAAATCAAACACGGTTTGTGCTAGCTCTTTGTAAAGTGGCACAATAATGTACTTCCAAGTTCTATCGCTAAGATTTGTGTCCTATGGACCTAGCCCCTAGCAGAGACTGACGAGAATCACTTTCATTCACAGGGGTTGCCAAGCTTCCAAAAAACTACGATTTCCTGAAATCTCAGCAAACATTTTTTCACCCAATCTTGATGATACTTGCAGGTAATGATCAGTACCCCAATCCCACTTGGCTCACCAAATTTCGTTCTTCTAGGGTAAACCGTTCGTTTGGACTAACCGTTTTCATGTTTAGGTTCACTCTGTTTTCTCCTATATGGATATGTAGTTGGAACTCTAAATCAAACACGGTTTGTGCTAGCTCTTTGAAACTTAGCACAATACTGTAGTTCCAAGTTCTATCGCTATGGTTTGTGTCCTATTGAAGTAGCCCCAAGCAGAGACTGACGTGAATCACATTCATTGAAAGGGGTTGCCAAGCTTCCGAAAAACTACGAGTTTCCGGAAATCTCAGCAAACATTTTTTCACCCAATCTTGATGATACTGGCAGGTAATGATCAGTACACCAGGCCCACGTGGCTCACCAAATTTCGTTCTTCTAGGTTAAACCGTTCCTTTGCAGTAACCGTTTTCATGTTTAGGTTTCACTCTGTTTTCTCCTATATGGATACATGTAGTTGGAACACTAAATCAAACACGGTTTGTGCTAGCTCTTTGAAACTTGGCACAAAAATGTAGTTCCAAGTTCTATTCCTATGGTTTGTGTCCTATTGAAGTAACCCCAAGCAGAGACTGACTAGAATCACATTCATTGAAAGGGGTTGCCAAGCTTCCGAAAAACTACGAGTGTCCTGAATTCTCAGCAAACATTTTTTTCACCAAATCTTGATGATACTTGCAGGTAATGATCAGTACACCAGTCCCACTTGGCTCACCAAATTTGGTTCGTCTAGGTTAAACCGTTCATTTGCAGTAACCGTTTTCATGTTTAGGTTTCACTCTGTTTTCTCCTATATGGATACATGTAGTTGGAACTCTAAATCAAACACGGTTTGTGCTAGCTGTTTGAAACTTGGCACAATAATGTAGTTCCAAGTTCTATCGCTGTGGTTTGTTCCCTATTGAAGTAGCCCCAAGCAGAGTCTGACGAGTATCACTTTCATTGAAAAGGGTTGCCAAGCTTCCAAAAAACTACGAGTTTCCTGAAATCTCAGCAAACTTTTTTTCACCCAATCTTGATGATACTGGCTGTTAATGAACAGTACACAAAACCCACTTGGCTCACCAAATTTCGTTCTTCTAGGTTAAACCGTTCCTTGGCAGTAACCGTTTTCATGTTTAGGTTTCACTCTGTTTTCTCCTATATGGATACATGTAGTTGGAACTCTAAATCAAACACGGTTTGTGCTAGCTCTTTGAAACTTGGCACAATAATGTAGTTCCAAGTTCTATCGCTATGGTTTGTGTCCAATGGAAGTAGACCCAAGCAGAGACTGACCAGAATGACTTTCATTGAAAGGGGTTGCCAAGCTTCCAAGAAACTACGATTTCTTGAAATCTCAGCAAACATTTTTTCACCCAATCTTGATGATACTTGCAGGTAATGATCAGTACACGAATCCCACTTGGCTCACCAAATTTCGTTCTTCTAGGGTAAACCGTTCGTTTGTACTAACCGTTTTCATGTTTAAGTTTCACTCTGTTTTCTCCTATATGGATATGTAGTTGGAACTCTAAATCAAACACGGTTTGTGCTAGCTCTTTGAAACTTGGCACAATAATGTAGTTCCAAGTTGTATCAGTATGGTTTGTGTCCTATTGAAGTAGCCCCAAGCAGAGACTGACGAGAATCACTTTCATTGAAAAGGGTTGCCAAGCTTCCAAAAAACTACGAGTTTCCTGAAATCTCAGCAAACATTTTTTCACCCAATCTTGATGATAGTGGCAGGTAATGATCAGTACACCAAACTCACTTGGCTCACCAAATTACGTTCTTCTAGGTTAAACTGTTCCTTTGCAGTAGCCGTTTTCATGTTTAGGTTTCACTCCGTTTTCTCCTATATGGATATATGTAGTTGGAACTCGAAATCAAATATGGTTTGTGCTAGCTCTTTGAAACTTGGCACAATAATGTAGTTCCAAGTTCTATCGCTATGGTTTGTGTCCTATTGAAGTAGCCCCAAGCAGAGACTGACGAGAATCACATTCATTGAAAGGGGTTGCCAAACTTCCGAAAAACTATGAGTTTCCTGAAATCTCAGCAAACTTTTTTTTCGTCCAATCTTGATGATACTGGCTGGGAATGATCAGTACACAAAACCCACTTGGCTCACCAAATTTCGTTCTTCTAGGTTAAACCGTTCGTTTGCAGTAACCGTTTTCATGTTTAGATTTCACTCTGTTTCCTCCTATATGGATACAAGTACTTGGAACTCTAAATCAAACACGGTTTGTGCTAGCTCTTTGAAAAGTGGCACAATAATGTAGTTCCAAGTTCTATCGCTAAGATTTGTGTCCTATGGACGTAGCCCCTAGCAGAGACTGACGAGAATCACTTTAATTGACAGGGGTTGCCAACTTCCAAAAAACTACGATTTCCTGAAATCTCAGCAAACATTTTTTCACCCAATGTTGATGATACTTGCAGGTAATGATCAGTACACCAATCCCACTTGGCTCACCAAATTTCGTTCTTCTAGGGTAAACCGTTCGTTTGGAATAACCGTTTTCTTGTTTAGGTTTCACTCTGTTTTCTCCTATATGGATATGTAGTTGGAAATCTAAATCAAACACGGTTTGTGCTAGCTCTTTGAAACTTGGCACAATGATGTAGTTCCAAGTTGTATCGCTATGGTTTGTGTCCTATGGAAGTAGCACCAGCAGAGACTGATCAGAATCACTTTCATTGAAAGGGGTTGCAAAGCTTCCGAAAAACGACGAGTTTCCTGAAATCTCAGCAAATTTTTTTTCACCCAATCTTGATGATACTTGCAGGTAATGATCAGTACACCAATCCCACTTGGCTCACCAAATTTCGTTCTTCTAGTGTAAACCGTTCGTTTATACTAACCGTTTTGATGTTTAGGTTTCACTCTGTTTTCTCCTATATGCATATGTAGTTGGAACTCTAAATCAAACACGGTTTGTGCTAGCTCTTTGAAACTTGGCACAATAATGTAGTTCCAAGTTCTATCGTTATGGTTTGTGTCCTATGTAAGTAGCCCCAATCAGAGACTGATCAGAATCACTTTAATTGAAAGGGGTTGCAAAGCTTCCGAAAAACTACGAGTTTCCTGAAATCTCAGCAATCTTTTATTCACCCAATCTTGATGATACTGCCAGATAAAGATCAGTACACCAAACCCACTTGGCTCACCAAATTTCGTTCTTCTAGGTTAAACCGTTCCTTTGCAGTAACCGTTTTCATGTTTAGGTTTCACTCTGTTTTCTCCTATATGGATACATGTAGTTGGAACTCTAAATCAAACACGGTTTGTGCTAGCTCTTTGAAACTTGGCACAATAATGTAGTTCCAAGTTCTATCGCTATGATTTGTGTCCTATGGACGTAGCCGCAAGCAGAGACTGACGAGAATCACTTTCATTGAAAGGGGTTGCCAAGCTTCCAAAAAACTACAATTTCCTGAAATCTCAGCAAACATTTTTTCACCCAATCTTGATGATACTTGCAGGTAATGATCAGTACACCAATCCCACTTGGCTCACCTAATTTCGTTCTTCTAGGTTAAAGCGTTCCTTTGCAGTAACCGTTTTCATGTTTAGGTTTCACTCTGTTTTCTCCTATATGGATACATGTAGTTGGAACTCTAAATCAAACACGGTTTGTGCCAGCTCTTTGAAACTTGGCACAATAATGTAGTTCCAAGTTCTATCACTATGGTTTGTGTCCTATTGAAGTAGCCCCAAGCAGAGACTGACGAGAATCACTTTCATTGAAAGGGTTTGCCAAGCTTCCGAAAAACTACGAGTTTCCGGAAATCTCAGCAAACATTTTTTCACGCAATCTTGATGATACTTGCAGGTAATGATCAGTACACCAATCCCACTTGGCTCACCACATTTCGTTTTCTAGGTTAAACCGTCCCTTTCCAGTAACCGTTTTCATGGTTAGGTTTCACTCTGTTTTCTCCTATATGGATACATGTAGTTGGAACTCTAAATCAAACACGTTTTGTGCTAGCTCTTTGAAACTTGGCACAATAATGTAGTTCCAAGTTCTATCACTATGGTTTGTGTCCTATGGAAGTAACCCCAAGCAGAGACTGACGAGAATCACTTTCATTGAAAGGGGTTGCCAAGCTTCTGAAAAACTACGAGTTTCCGGAAATCTCAGCAAACTTTTTTTCACGCAATCTTGATGATACTTGCAGGTAATGATCAGTACACAAAACCCACTTGGCTCACCAAATTTCGTTCTTCTAGGTTAAACCGTCCCTTTGCAGTAACCGTTTTCATGTTTAGGTTTCACTCTGTTTTCTCCTATATGGATACAAGTACTTGGAACTCTAAATCAAACACGGTTTGTGCTAGCTCTTTGAAAAGTGGCACAATAATGTAGTTCCAAGTTCTATTGCTAAGATTTGTGTCCTATGGACGTAGCCCCTAGCAGAGACTGACGAGAATAACTTTCATTGACAGGGGTTGCCAACTTCCAAAAAACTACGATTTCCTGAAATCTCAGCAAACATTTTTTCACCCAATCTTGATGATTCTTGCAGGTAATGATCAGTACACCAATCCCACTTGGCTCACCAAATTTCGTTCTTCTAGGGTAAACCGTTCGTTTGGACTAACCGTTTTCATGTTTAGGTTTCACTCTGTTTTCTCCTATAAGGATATGTAGTTGGAAATCTAAATCAAACACGGTTTGTGCTAGCTCTTTGAAACTTTTCACAATAATGTAGTTAAAAGTTGTATCGCTATGGTTTGTGTCCTATGGAAGTAGCCCCAGCAGAGACTGATCAGAATCACTTTCATTGAAAGGGGTTGCAAAGCTTCCGAAAAACTACGAGTTTCCTGAAATCTCAGCAAACTTTTTTTCACCCAATCTTGATGATACTGCCAGATAATGATCAGTACACCAATCCCACTTGGCTCACCACATTTCGTTTTCTAGGTTAAACCGTCCCTTTGCAGTAACCGTTTTCATGGTTAGGTTTCACTCTGTTTTCTCCTATATGGATACATGTAGTTGGAACTCTAAATCAAACACGGTCTGTGCTAGCTCTTTGAAACTTGGCACAATAATGTAGTTAAAAGTTCTATCACTATGGTTTGTGTCCTATTGAAGTAGCCCCAAGCAGAGACTGATGAGAATCACTTTCATTGAAAGGGGTTGCCAAGCTTCTGAAAAACTACGAGTTTCCGGAAATCTCAGCAAACTTTTTTCACGCAATCTTGATGATACTTGCAGGTAATGATCAGTACACAAAACCCACTTGGCTCACCAAATTTCGTTCTTCTAGGTTAAACCGTCCCTTTGCAGTTACCGTTTTCATGTTTAGGTTTCACTCTGTTTTCTCCTATATGGATACAAGTACTTGGAACTCTAAATCAAACACGGTTTGTGCTAGCTCTTTGAAAAGTGGCACAATAATGTAGTTCCAAGTTCTATCGCTAAGATTTGTGTCCTATGGACCTAGCCCCTAGCAGAGACTGACGAGAATCACATTCATTGAAAGGGGTTGCCAAGCTTCCGAAAAACTACGAGTTTCCTTAAATCTCAGCAAACATTTTTTCACCCAATCTTGATGATACTGGCAGGTAATGATCAGTCCACCAATCTCACTTGGCTCACCAAATTTCGTTCTTCTAGGTTAAACAGTTCCTTTGCAGTAACCGTTTTCATGTTTAGGTTTCACTCTGTTTTCTCCTATATAGATACAAGTATTTGGAACTCTAAATCAAACACGGTTTGTGCTAGCTCTTTGAAACTTGGCACAATAATGTAGTTCCAAGTTCTATCGCTATGGTTTGTGCCCTATTGAAATAGCCCCAAGCAGAGACTGACGAGAATCACTTTCATTGAAAAGGGTTGCCAAACTTCCAAGAAACTACGAGTTTCCTGAAATCTCAGCAAACATTTTTTCACCTAATCTTGATGATAGTGGCAGGTAATGATCAGTACACCAAACCCACTTGGCTCACCAAATGACGTTCTTCTAGGTTAAACCGTTCCTTTGCAGTAACCGTTTTCATGTTTAGGTTTCACTCTGTTTTCTCCTATATGGATACATGTAGTTGGAACTCTAAATCAAACACGGTTTGTGCTAGCTCTTTGAAACTTGGCACAATAATGTAGTTCCAAGTTCTATCACTATGGTTTGTGTCCTATGGAAGTAGCCCCAAGCAGAGACTGACGAGAATCACTTTCATTGAAAGGGGTTGCCAAGCTTCTGAAAAACTACGAGTTTCCGGAAATCTCAGCAAAATTTTTTTCACGCAATCTTGATGACACTTGCAGGTAATGATCAGTACACAAAACCCACTTGGCTCACCAAATTTCTTTCTTCTAGGTTAAACCGTTCGTTTGCAGTAACCGTTTTCATGTTTAGGTTTCACTCCGTTTTTTCCTATATGGATACAAGTACTTGGAACTCTAAATCAAACACGGTTTGTGCTAGCTCTTTGAAAAGTGGCACAATAATGTAGTTCCAAGTTCTATCTCTAAGATTTGTGTCCTATGGACGGAGTCCCAAGCAGAGACTGACGAGAATCTTTCATTGACAGGGGTTGCCAAGCTTCCGAAAAACTACGAGTTTCCTGAAATCTCAGCAAACTTTTTTTCACCCAATCTTGATGATACTGGCTGGTAATGATCAGTACACAAAACCCACTTGGCTCACCAAATTTCGTTCTTCTAGGTTAAACCGTTCCTTTGCAGTAACCGTTTTCATTTTTAGGTTTCACTCTGTTCTCTCCTATATGGATACATGTAGTTGGAACTCTAAATCAAACACGGTTTGTGCTAGCTCTTTGAAACTTGGCACAATAATGTAGTTCCAAGTTCTATCGCTATGATTTGTGTCCTATTGAACTAGCCCCAAGCAGAGACTGACCGGAATCACTTTCATTGAAAGGGGTTGCCAAGCTTCCAAGAAACTACGATTTCCTGAAATCTCAGCAAACATTTTTTCACCCAATCTTGATGATACTTGCAGGTAATGATCAGTACACCAATCCCACTTGGCTCACCAAATTTCGTTCTTCTAGGTTAAACCGTTCCTTTGCAGTAACCGTTTTCATGTTTAGGTTTCACTCCGTTTTCTCCTATATGGATACATGTACTTGGAACTCTAAATCAAACACGGTTTGTGCTAGCTCTTTGAAACTTGGCACAATAATGTAGTTCCAAGTTCTATCGCTATGATTTGTGTCCTATGGACGTAGCCCCAAACAGAGACTGACGAGAATCACTTTCATTGAAAGGGGTTGCCAAGCTTCCAAAAAACTACGATTTCCTGAAATCTCAGCAAACATTTTTTCACCCAATCTTGATGATACTTGCAGGTAATGATCAGTACACCAATCCCACTTGGCTCACCAAATTTCGTTCTTCTAGAGTAAACCGTTCGTTTGTACTAACCGTTTTCATGTTTAGGTTTCACTCTGTTTTATCCTATATGGATATGTACTTGGAACTCTAAATCAAACACGGTTTGTGCTAGCTCTTTGAAACTTGGCACAATAATGTAGTTCCAAGTTCTATCGCTATGGTTTGTGTCCTATGGAAGTAGCCCCAAGCAGAGACTGACGAGAATCACATTCATTGAAAGGGGTTGCCAAGCTTCCGAAAAACTACGAGTTTCCTGAAATCTCAGCAAACATTTTTTCACCCAATCTTGATGATACTGGCTGGTAATGATCAGTACACAAAACCCACTTGGCTCACCAAATTTCGTTCTTCTAGGTTAAACCGTTCCTTTGCAGTAACCGTTTTCATGTTTAGGTTTCACTCTGTTCTCTCCTATATGGATACATGTAGTTGGAACTCTAAATCAAACACGGTTTGTGCTAGCTCTTTGAAACTTGGCACAATAATGTAGTTCCAAGTTCTATCGCTATGATTTGTGTCCTATGGACGTAGCCCCAAGCAGAGACTGACGAGAATCACTTTCATTGAAAGGGGTTGCCAAGCTTCCAAAAAACTACGATTTCCTGAAATCTCAGCAAACATTTTTTCACCCAATCTTGATGATACTTGCAGGTAATGATCAGTACACCAATCCCACTTGGCTCACCAAATTTCGTTCTTCTAGAGTAAACCGTTCGTTTGTACTAACCGTTTTCATGTTTAGGTTTCACTCTGTTTTCTCCTATATGGATATGTACTTGGAACTCTAAATCAAACACGGTTTGTGCTAGCTCTTTGAAACTTGGCACAATAATGTAGTTCCAAGTTCTATCGCTATGGTTTGTGTCCTAATGAAGTAGCCCCAAGCAGAGACAGATGAGAATCACTTTCATTGAAAAGGGTTGCCAAGCTTCCAAAAACCTACGAGTTTCCTGAAATCTCAGCAAACATTTTTTCACCCAATCTTGATGATAGTGGCAGGTAATGATCAGTACACCAAACCCACTTGGCTCACCAAATTTCGTTCTTCTAGGTTAAACCGTTCGTTTGCAGTAACCGTTTTCATGTTTTAGGTTTCACTCTGTTTTCTCCTATATGGATACATGTAGTTGGAACTCTAAATCAAACACGGTTTGTGCCAGCTCTTTGAAACTTGGCACAATAATGTAGTTCCAAGTTCTATCGCTATGGTTTGTGTCCTATTGAAGTAGCCCCAAGCAGAGACTGACGAGAATCACTTTCATTGAAAGGGGTTGCCAAGCTTCCGAAAAACTACGAGTTTCCGGAAATCACAGCAAACATTTTTTCACGCAATCTTGATGATACTTGCAGGCAATGATCAGTACACCAGGCCCACTTGGCTCACCACATTTCGTTTTCTACGTTAAACCGTCCCTTTGCAGTAACCGTTTTCATGGTTAGGTTTCACTCTGTTTTCTCCTATATGGATACATGTAGTTGGAACTCTAAATCAAACACGGTTTGTGCTAGCTCTTTGAAACTTGGCACAATAATGTAGTTCCAAGTTCTATCACTATGGTTTGTGTCCTATGGAAGTAGCCCCAAGCAGAGACTGACGAGAATTACTTTCATTGAAAGGGGTTGCCAAGCTTCTGAAAAACTACGAGTTTCCGGAAATCTCAGCAAACTTTTTTTCACGCAATCTTGATGATACTTGCAGGTAATGATCAGTACACAAAACCCACTTGGCTCACCAAATTTCGTTCTTCTAGGTTAAACCGTCCCTTTGCAGTAACCGTTTTCATGTTTAGGTTTCACTCTGTTTTCTCCTATATGGATACAAGTACTTGGAACTCTAAATCAAACACGGTTTGTGCTAGCTCTTTGAAAAGTGGCACAATAATGTACTTCCAAGTTCTATCGCTAAGATTTGTGTCCTATGGACCTAGCCCCTAGCAGAGACTGACGAGAATCACTTTCATTGACAGGGTTGCCAAGCTTCCAAAAAACTACGATTTCCTGAAATCTCAGCAAACATTTTTTCACCCAATCTTGATGATACTTGCAGGTAATGATCAGTACCCCAATCCCACTTGGCTCACCCAATTTCGTTCTTCTAGGGTAAACCGTTCGTTTGGACTAACCGTTTTCATGTTTAGGTTCACTCTGTTTTCTCCTATATGGATATGTAGTTGGAACTCTAAATCAAACACGGTTTTGTGCTAGCTCTTTGAAACTTGGCACAATAATGTAGTTCCAAGTTGTATCGCTATGGTTTGTGTCCTATGGAAGTAGCCCCAGCAGAGACTGATCAGAATCACTTTCATTGAAAGGGGTTGCAAAGCTTCCGAAAAACTACGAGTTTCCTGAAATCTCAGCAAACTTTTTTTCACCCAATCTTGATGATACTGCCAGATAATGATCAGTACACCAAACCCACTTGGATCACCAAATTTCGTTCTTCTAGGTTAAACCGTTCCTTTGCAGTAACCGTTTTCATGTTTAGGTTTCACTCCGTTTTCTCCTATATGGATATATGTAGTTGGAACTCGAAATCAAATACGGTTTGTGTTAGCTCTTTGAAACTTGGCACAATAATGTAGTTCCAAGTTCTATCGCTATGGTTTGTGTCCTATTGAAGTAACCCCAAGCAGAGACTGACTAGAATCACTTTCAATGAAAGGGGTTGCCAAGCTTCCGAAAAACTACGAGTGTCCTGAATTCTCAGCAAACATTTTTTTGACCAAAACTTGATGATACTTGCAGGTAATGATCAGAACACCAGTCCCACTTGGCTCACCAAATTTCGTTCTTCTAGGTTAAACCGTTCATTTGCAGTAACCGTTTTCATGTTTAGGTTTCACTCTGTTTTCTCCTATATGGATATGTACTTGGAACTCTAAATCAAACACGGTTTGTGCTAGCTCTTTGAAACTTAGCACAATACTGTAGTTCCAAGTTCTATCGCTATGGTTTGTGTCCTATTGAAGTAGCCCCAAGCAGAGACTGACGTGAATCACATTCATTGAAAGGGGTTGCCAAGCTTCCGAAAAACTACGAGTTTCCGGAAATCTCAGCAAACATTTTTTCACCCAATCTTGATGATACTGGCAGGTAATGATCAGTACACCAGGCCCACGTGGCTCACCAAATTTCGTTCTTCTAGGTTAAACCGTTCCTTTGCAGTAACCGTTTTCATGTTTAGGTTTCACTCTGTTTTCTCCTATATGGATACATGTAGTTGGAACACTAAATCAAACACGGTTTGTGCTAGCTCTTTGAAACTTGGCACAAAAATGTAGTTCCAAGTTCTATTCCTATGGTTTGTGTCCTATTGAAGTAACCCCAAGCAGAGACTGACTAGAATCACATTCATTGAAAGGGGTTGCCAAGCTTCCGAAAAACTACGAGTGTCCTGAATTCTCAGCAAACATTTTTTTCACCAAATCTTGATGATACTTGCAGGTAATGATCAGTACACCAGTCCCACTTGGCTCACCAAATTTGGTTCTTCTAGGTTAAACGTTCATTTGCAGTAACCGTTTTCATGTTTAGGTTTCACTCTGTTTTCTCCTATATGGATACATGTAGTTGGAACTCTAAATCAAACACGGTTTGTGCTAGCTGTTTGAAACTTGGCACAATAATGTAGTTCCAAGTTCTATCGCTATGGTTTGTGCCCTATTGAAGTAGCAACAAGCAGAGTCTGACGAGTATCACTTTCATTGAAAAGGGTTGCCAAGCTTCCAAAAAACTACGAGTTTCCTGAAATCTCAGCAAACTTTTTTTCACCCAATCTTGATGATACTGGCTGTTAATGAACAGTACACAAAACCCACTTGGCTCACCAAATTTCGTTCTTCTAGGTTAAACCGTTCCTTGGCAGTAACCGTTTTCATGTTTAGGTTTCACTCTGTTTTCTCCTATATGGATACATGTAGTTGGAACTCTAAATCAAACACGGTTTGTGCTAGCTCTTTGAAACTTGGCACAATAATGTAGTTCCAAGTTCTATCGCTATGGTTTGTGTCCAATGGAAGTAGACCCAAGCAGAGACTGACCAGAATGACTTTCATTGAAAGGGGTTGCCAAGCTTCCAAGAAACTACGATTTCTTGAAATCTCAGCAAACATTTTTTCACCCAATCTTGATGATACTTGCAGGTAATGATCAGTACACGAATCCCACTTGGCTCACCAAATTTCGTTCTTCTAGGGTAAACCGTTCGTTTGTACTAACCGTGTTCATGTTTAAGTTTCACTCTGTTTTCTCCTATATGGATATGTAGTTGGAACTCTAAATCAAACACGGTTTGTGCTAGCTCTTTGAAACTTGGCACAATAATGTAGTTCC
Organism: Urocitellus parryii; assembly: GCF_045843805.1. Lineage (NCBI taxonomy): Eukaryota > Metazoa > Chordata > Mammalia > Rodentia > Sciuridae > Urocitellus > Urocitellus parryii. The sequence goes on from NW_027552877.1 coordinate 23,322, forward strand.
AAGTTGTATCAGTATGGTTTGTGTCCTACTGAAGTAGCCCCAAGCAGAGACTGACGAGAATCACTTTCATTGAAAAGGGTTGCCAAGCTTCCAAAAAACTACGAGTTTCCTGAAATCTCAGCAAACATTTTTTCACCCAATCTTGATGATAGTGGCAGGTAATGATCAGTACACCAAACTCACTTGGCTCACCAAATTACGTTCTTCTAGGTTAAACTGTTCCTTTGCAGTAGCCGTTTTCATGTTTAGGTTTCACTCCGTTTTCTCCTATATGGATATATGTAGTTGGAACTCGAAATCAAATATGGTTTGTGCTAGCTCTTTGAAACTTGGCACAATAATGTAGTTCCAAGTTCTATCGCTATGGTTTGTGTCCTATTGAAGTAGCCCCAAGCAGAGACTGACGGAATCACATTCATTGAAAGGGGTTGCCAAACTTCCGAAAAACTACGAGTTTCCTGAAATCTCAGCAAACTTTTTTTTTCGTCCAATCTTGATGATACTGGCTGGGAATGATCAGTACACAAAACCCACTTGGCTCACCAAATTTCGTTCTTCTAGGTTAAACCGTTCGTTTGCAGTAACCGTTTTCATGTTTAGATTTCACTCTGTTTCCTCCTATATGGATACAAGTACTTGGAACTCTAAATCAAACACGGTTTGTGCTAGCTCTTTGAAAAGTGGCACAATAATGTAGTTCCAAGTTCTATCGCTACGATTTGTGTCCTATGGACGTAGCCCCTAGCAGAGACTGACGAGAATCACTTTAATTGACAGGGGTTGCCAACTTCCAAAAAACTACGATTTCCTGAAATCTCAGCAAACATTTTTTCACCCAATGTTGATGATACTTGCAGGTAATGATCAGTACACCAATCCCACTTGGCTCACCAAATTTCGTTCTTCTAGGGTAAACCGTTCGTTTGGAATAACCGTTTTCATGTTTAGGTTTCACTCTGTTTTCTCCTATATGGATATGTAGTTGGAAATCTAAATCAAACACGGTTTGTGCTAGCTCTTTGAAACTTGGCACAATGATGTAGTTCCAAGTTGTATCGCTATGGTTTGTGTCCTATGGAAGTAGCCCCAGCAGAGACTGATCAGAATCACTTTCATTGAAAGGGGTTGCAAAGCTTCCGAAAAACGACGAGTTTCCTGAAATCTCAGCAAACTTTTTTTCACCCAATCTTGATGATACTTGCAGGTAATGATCAGTACACCAATCCCACTTGGCTCACCAAATTTCGTTCTTCTAGTGTAAACCGTTCGTTTATACTAACCGTTTTGATGTTTAGGTTTCACTCTGTTTTCTCCTATATGCATATGTAGTTGGAACTCTAAATCAAACACGGTTTGTGCTAGCTCTTTGAAACTTGGCACAATAATGTAGTTCCAAGTTCTATCGTTATGGTTTGTGTCCTATGTAAGTAGCCCCAATCAGAGACTGATCAGAATCACTTTAATTGAAAGGGGTTGCAAAGCTTCCGAAAAACTACAAGTTTCCTGAAATCTCAGCAATCTTTTATTCACCCAATCTTGATGATACTGCCAGATAAAGATCAGTACACCAAACCCACTTGGCTCACCAAATTTCGTTCTTCTAGGTTAAACCGTTCCTTTGCAGTAACCGTTTTCATGTTTAGTTTTCACTCTGTTTTCTCCTATATGGATACATGTAGTTGGAACTCTAAATCAAACACGGTTTGTGCTAGCTCTTTGAAACTTGGCACAATAATGTAGTTCCAAGTTCTATCGCTATGGTTTGTGTCCTATGGACGTAGCCGCAAGCAGAGACTGACGAGAATCACTTTCATTGAAAGGGGTTGCCAAGCTTCCAAAAAACTACAATTTCCTGAAATCTCAGCAAACATTTTTTCACCCAATCTTGATGATACTTGCAGGTAATGATCAGTACACCAATCTTACTTGGCTCACCTAATTTCGTTCTTCTAGGTTAAAGCGTTCCTTTGCAGTAACCGTTTTCATGTTTAGGTTTCACTCTGTTTTCTCCTATATGGATACATGTAGTTGGAACTCTAAATCAAACACGGTTTGTGCCAGCTCTTTGAAACTTGGCACAATAATGTAGTTCCAAGTTCTATCACTATGGTTTGTGTCCTATTGAAGTAGCCCCAAGCAGAGACTGACGAGAATCACTTTCATTGAAAGGGTTTGCCAAGCTTCCGAAAAACTACGAGTTTCCGGAAATCTCAGCAAACATTTTTTCACGCAATCTTGATGATACTTGCAGGTAATGATCAGTACACCAATCCCACTTGGCTCACCACATTTCGTTTTCTAGGTTAAACCGTCCCTTTCCAGTAACCGTTTTCATGGTTAGGTTTCACTCTGTTTTCTCCTATATGGATACATGTAGTTGGAACTCTAAATCAAACACGGTTTGTGCTAGCTCTTTGAAACTTGGCACAATAATGTAGTTCCAAGTTCTATCACTATGGTTTGTGTCCTATGGAAGTAACCCCAAGCAGAGACTGACGAGAATCACTTTCATTGAAAGGGGTTGCCAAGCTTCTGAAAAACTACGAGTTTCCGGAAATCTCAGCAAACTTTTTTTCACGCAATCTTGATGATACTTGCAGGTAATGATCTGTACACAAAACCCACTTGGCTCACCAAATTTCGTTCTTCTAGGTTAAACCGTCCATTTGCAGTAACCGTTTTCATGTTTAGGTTTCACTCTGTTTTCTCCTATATGGATACAAGTACTTGGAACTCTAAATCAAACACGGTTTGTGCTAGCTCTTTGAAAAGTGGCACAATAATGTAGTTCCAAGTTCTATTGCTAAGATTTGTGTCCTATGGACGTAGCCCCTAGCAGAGACTGACGAGAATCACTTTCATTGACAGGGGTTGCCAACTTCCAAAAAACTACGATTTCCTGAAATCTCAGCAAACATTTTTTCACCCAATCTTGATGATTCTTGCAGGTAATGATCAGTACACCAATCCCACTTGGCTCACCAAATTTCGTTCTTCTAGGGTAAACCGTTCGTTTGGACTAACAGTTTTCATGTTTAGGTTTCACTCTGTTTTCTCCTATATGGATATGTAGTTGGAAATCTAAATCAAACACGGTTTGTGCTAGCTCTTTGAAACTTGGCACAATAATGTAGTTAAAAGTTCTATCACTATGGTTTGTGTCCTATGGAAGTAGCCCCAAGCAGAGACTGACGAGAATCACTTTCATTGAAAGGGGTTGCCAAGCTTCTGAAAAACTACGAGTTTCCGGAAATCTCAGCAAACTTTTTTTCACGCAATCTTGATGATACTTGCAGGTAATGATCAGTACACAAAACCCACTTGGCTCACCAAATTTCGTTCTTCTAGGTTAAACCGTCCCTTTGCAGTAACCGTTTTCATGTTTAGGTTTCACTCTGTTTTCTCCTATATGGATACAAGTACTTGGAACTCTAAATCAAACACGGTTTGTGCTAGCTCTTTGAAAAGTGGCACAATAATGTAGTTCCAAGTTCTATCGCTAAGATTTGTGTCCTATGGACCTAGCCCCTAGCAGAGACTGACGAGAATCACATTCATTGAAAGGGGTTGCCAAGCTTCCGAAAAACTACGAGTTTCCTTAAATCTCAGCAAACATTTTTTCACCCAATCTTGATGATACTGGCAGGTAATGATCAGTCCACCAATCTCACTTGGCTCACCAAATTTCGTTCTTCTAGGTTAAACAGTTCCTTTGCAGTAACCGTTTTCATGTTTAGGTTTCACTCTGTTTTCTCCTATATAGATACAAGTATTTGGAACTCTAAATCAAACACGGTTTGTGCTAGCTCTTTGAAACTTGGCACAATAATGTAGTTCCAAGTTCTATCGCTATGGTTTGTGCCCTATTGAAGTAGCCCCAAGCAGAGACTGACGAGAATCACTTTCATTGAAAAGGGTTGCCAAACTTCCAAGAAACTACGAGTTTCCTGAAATCTCAGCAAACATTTTTTCACCTAATCTTGATGATAGTGGCAGGTAATGATCAGTACACCAAACCCACTTGGCTCACCAAATGACGTTCTTCTAGGTTAAACCGTTCCTTTGCAGTAACCGTTTTCATGTTTAGGTTTCACTCTGTTTTCTCCTATATGGATACATGTAGTTGGAACCCTAAATCAAACACGGTTTGTGCTAGCTCTTTGAAACTTGGCACAATAATGTAGTTCCAAGTTCTATCACTATGGTTTGTGTCCTATGGAAGTAGCCCCAAGCAGAGACTGACGAGAATCACTTTCATTGAAAGGGGTTGCCAAGCTTCTGAAAAACTACGAGTTTCCGGAAATCTCAGCAAAATTTTTTTCACGCAATCTTGATGACACTTGCAGGTAATGATCAGTACACAAAACCCACTTGGCTCACCAAATTTCTTTCTTCTAGGTTAAACCGTTCGTTTGCAGTAACCGTTTTCATGTTTAGGTTTCACTCCGTTTTTTCCTATATGGATACAAGTACTTGGAACTCTAAATCAAACACGGTTTGTGCTAGCTCTTTGAAAAGTGGCACAATAATGTAGTTCCAAGTTCTATCGCTAAGATTTGTGTCCTATGGACGGAGTCCCAAGCAGAGACTGACGAGAATCACTTTCATTGACAGGGGTTGCCAAGCTTCCGAAAAACTACGAGTTTCCTGAAATCTCAGCAAACTTTTTTTCACCCAATCTTGATGATACTGGCTGGTAATGATCAGTACACAAAACCCACTTGGCTCACCAAATTTCGTTCTTCTAGGTTAAACCGTTCCTTTGCAGTAACCGTTTTCATTTTTAGGTTTCACTCTGTTCTCTCCTATATGGATACATGTAGTTGGAACTCTAAATCAAACACGGTTTGTGCTAGCTCTTTGAAACTTGGCACAATAATGTAGTTCCAAGTTCTATCGCTATGATTTGTGTCATATTGAACTAGCCCCAAGCAGAGACTGACCGGAATCACTTTCATTGAAAGGGGTTGCCAAGCTAACAAGAAACTACGATTTCCTGAAATCTCAGCAAACATTTTTTCACCCAATCTTGATGATACTTGCAGGTAATGATCAGTACACCAATCCCACTTGGCTCACCAAATTTCGTTCTTCTAGGTTAAACCGTTCCTTTGCAGTAACCGTTTTCATGTTTAGGTTTCACTCCGTTTTCTCCTATATGGATACATGTACTTGGAACTCTAAATCAAACACGGTTTGTGCTAGCTCTTTGAAACTTGGCACAATAATGTAGTTCCAAGTTCTATCGCTATGATTTGTGTCCTATGGACGTAGCCCCAAGCAGAGACTGACGAGAATCACTTTCATTGAAAGGGGTTGCCAAGCTTCCAAAAAACTACGATTTCCTGAAATCTCAGCAAACATTTTTTCACCCAATCTTGATGATACTTGCAGGTAATGATCAGAACACCAATCCCACTTGGCTCACCAAATTTCGTTCTTCTAGAGTAAACCGTTCGTTTGTACTAACCGTTTTCATGTTTAGGTTTCACTCTGTTTTCTCCTATATGGATGTGTACTTGGAACTCTAAATCAAACACGGTTTGTGCTAGCTCTTTGAAACTTGGCACAGTAATGTAGTTCCAAGTTCTATCGCTATGGTTTGTGTCCTATGGAAGTAGCCCCAAGCAGAGACTGACGAGAATCACATTCATTGAAAGGGGTTGCCAAGCTTCCGAAAAACTACGAGTTTCCTGAAATCTCAGCAAACATTTTTTCACCCAATCTTGATGATACTGGCTGGTAATGATCAGTACACAAAACCCACTTGGCTCACCAAATTTCGTTCTTCTAGGTTAAACCGTTCCTTTGCAGTAACCGTTTTCATGTTTAGGTTTCACTCTGTTCTCTCCTATATGGATACATGTAGTTGGAACTCTAAATCAAACACGGTTTGTGCTAGCTCTTTGAAACTTGGCACAATAATGTAGTTCCAAGTTCTATCGCTATGATTTGTGTCCTATGGACGTAGCCCCAAGCAGAGACTGACGAGAATCACTTTCATTGAAAGGGGTTGCCAAGCTTCCAAAAAACTACGATTTCCTGAAATCTCAGCAAACATTTTCTCACCCAATCTTGATGATACTTGCAGGTAATGATCAGTACACCAATCCCACTTGGCTCACCAAATTTCGTTCTTCTAGAGTAAACCGTTCGTTTGTACTAACCGTTTTCATGTTTAGGTTTCACTCTGTTTTCTCCTATATGGATATGTACTTGGAACTCTAAATCAAACACGGTTTGTGCTAGCTCTTTGAAACTTGGCACAATAATGTAGTTCCAAGTTCTATCGCTATGGTTTGTGTCCTAATGAAGTAGCCCCAAGCAGAGACAGATGAGAATCACTTTCATTGAAAAGGGTTGCCAAGCTTCCAAAAAACTACGAGTTTCCTGAAATCTCAGCAAACATTTTTTCACCCAATCTTGATGATAGTGGCAGGTAATGATCAGTACACCAAACCCACTTGGCTCACCAAATTTCGTTCTTCTAGGTTAAACCGTTCGTTTGCAGTAACCGTTTTCATGTTTAGGTTTCACTCTGTTTTCTCCTATATGGATACATGTAGTTGGAACTCTAAATCAAACACGGTTTGTGCCAGCTCTTTGAAACTTGGCACAATAATGTAGTTCCAAGTTCTATCGCTATGGTTTGTGTCCTATTGAAGTAGCCCCAAGCAGAGACTGACGAGAATCACTTTCATTGAAAGGCGTTGCCAAGCTTCCGAAAAACTACGAGTTTCCGGAAATCACAGCAAACATTTTTTCACGCAATCTTGATGATACTTGCAGGCAATGATCAGTACACCAATCCCACTTGGCTCACCACATTTCGTTTTCTACGTTAAACCGTCCCTTTGCAGTAACCGTTTTCATGGTTAGGTTTCAACTCTGTTTTCTCCTATATGGATACATGTAGTTGGAACTCTAAATCAAACACGGTTTGTGCTAGCTCTTTGAAACTTGGCACAATAATGTAGTTCCAAGTTCTATCACTATGGTTTGTGTCCTATGGAAGTAGCCCAAGCAGAGACTGACGAGAATTAATTTCATTGAAAGGGGTTGCCAAGCTTCTGAAAAACTACGAGTTTCCGGAAATCTCAGCAAACTTTTTTTCACGCAATCTTGATGATACTTGCAGGTAATGATCAGTACACAAAACCCACTTGGCTCACCAAATTTCGTTCTTCTAGTTTAAACCGTCCCTTTGCAGTAACCGTTTTCATGTTTAGGTTTCACTCTGTTTTCTCCTATATGGATACAAGTACTTGGAACTCTAAATCAAACACGGTTTGTGCTAGCTCTTTGAAAAGTGGCACAATAATGTACTTCCAAGTTCTATCGGCTAAGATTTGTGTCCTATGGACCTAGCCCCTAGCAGAGACTGACGAGAATCACTTTCATTGACAGGGGTTGCCAAGCTTCCAAAAAACTACGATTTCCTGAAATCTCAGCAAACATTTTTTCACCCAATCTTGATGATACTTGCAGGTAATGATCAGTACACCAATCCCACTTGGCTCACCAAATTTCGTTCTTCTAGGGTAAACCGTTCGTTTGGACTAACCGTTTTCATGTTTAGGTTTCACTCTGTTTTCTCCTATATGGATATGTAGTTGGAACTCTAAATCAAACACGGTTTGTGCTAGCTCTTTGAAACTTGGCACAATAATGTAGTTCCAAGTTGTATCGCTATGGTTTGTGTCCTATGGAAGTAGCCCAGCAGAGACTTATCAGAATCACTTTCATTGAAAGGGTTTGCAAAGCTTCCGAAAAACTACGAGTTTCCTGAATCTCAGCAAACTTTTTTTCACCCAATCTTGATGATACTGCCAGATAATGATCAGTACACCAAACCCACTTGGATCACCAAAGTTCGTTCTTCTAGGTTAAACCGTTCCTTTGCAGTAACCGTTTTCATGTTTAGGTTTCACTCCGTTTTCTCCTATATGGATATATGTTAGTTGGAACTCGAAATCAAATACGGTTTGTGTTAGCTCTTTGAAACTTGGCACAATAATGTAGTTCCAAGTTCTATCGCTATGGTTTGAGTCCTATTGAAGTAGCCCCAAGCAGAGACTGACGAGAATCACATTCATTGAAAGGGGTTGCCAAGCTTCCGAAAATCTACGAGTTTCCTTAAATCTCAGCAAACATTTTTTCACCCAATCTTGATGATACTGGCAGGTAATGATCAGTACACCAATCTCACTTGGCTCACCAAATTTCGTTCTTCTAGGTTAAACAGTTCCTTTGCAGTAACCGTTTTCATGTTTAGGTTTCACTCTGTTTTCTCCTATATAGATACATGTATTTGGAACTCTAAATCAAACACGGTTTGTGCTAGCTCTTTGAAACTTGGCACAATAATGTAGTTCCAAGTTCTATCGCTATGGTTTGTGCCCTATTGAAGTAGCCCCAAGCAGAGACTGACAAGAATCACTTTCATTAAAAAGGGTTGCCAAACTTCCAAAAAACTACGAGTTTCCGGAAATCTCACAAACATTTTTTCACCCCAATCTTGATGATAGTGGCAGGTAATGATCAGTACACAAACCCACTTGGCTCACCAAATGACGTTCTTCTAGGTTAAACCGTTCCTTTGCAGTAACCGTTTTCATGTTTAGGTTTCACTCTGTTTTCTCCTATATGGATACATGTAGTTGGAACTCTAAATCAAACACGGTTTGTGCTAGCTCTTTGAAACTTGGCACAATAATGTAGTTCCAAGTTCTATCGCTATGGTTTGTGTCCTATGGAAGTAGCCCCAGCAGAGACTGATCAGAATCACTTTTATTGAAAGGGGTTGCAAAGCTTCCGAAAAACTACGAGGTTCCTGAAATCTCAGCAAACATTTTTTCACCCAATCTTGATGATAGTGGCAGGTAATGATCAGTACACCAAACCCACTTGGCTCACCAAATTTCGTTCTTCTAGGTTAAACCGTTTGTTTGCAGTAACCGTTTTCATGTTTAGGTTTCACTCTGTTCTCTCCTATATGGATACATGTAGTTGGAACTCTAAATCAAACACGGTTTGTGCTAGCTCTTTGAAACTTGGCACAATAATGTAGTTCCAAGTTCTATCGCTATGATTTGTGTCCTATTGAAGTAGCCCCAAGCAGAGACTGACCGGAATCACTTTCATTGAAAGGGGTTGCCAAGCTCCCAAGAAACTACGATTTCCTGAAATCTCAGCAAACATTTTTTCACCCAATCTTGATGATACTTGCAGGTAATGATCAGTACACCAATCCCACTTGGCTCACCAAATTTCGTTCTTCTATGTTAAACCGTTCCTTTGCAGTAACCGTTTTCATTTTTTAGGTTTCAATCCGTTTTCTCCTATATGGATACATGTACTTGGAACTCTAAATCAAACACGGTTTGTGCTAGCTCTTTGAAACTTGGCACAATAATGTAGTTCCAAGTTCTATCGATATGATTTGTGTCCTATGGACGTAGCCCCAAACAGAGACTGACGAGAATCACTTTCATTGAAAGGGGTTGCCAAGCTTCCAAAAAACTACGATTTCCTGAAATCTCAGCAAACATTTTTTCACCCAATCTTGATGATACTTGCAGGTAATGATCAGTACACCAATCCCACTTGGCTCACCAAATTTCGTTCTTCTAGAGTAAACCGTTCGTTTGTACTAACCGTTTTCATGTTTAGGTTTCACTCTGTTTTCTCCTATATGGATATGTACTTGGAACTCTAAATCAAACACGGTTTGTGCTTGCTCTTTGAAACTTGGCACAATAATGTAGTTCCAAGATCTATCCCTATGTTTTGTGTCCTATGGAAGTAGCCCGAAGCAGAGACTGATCAGAATCACTTTCATTGAATGGGGTTGCAAAGCTTCAGAAAAACTACGAGGTTCCTGAAATCTCAGCAAACATTTTTTCACCCAATCTTGATGATAGTGGCAGGTAATGATCAGTACACCAAACCCACTTGGCTCACCAAATTTCGTTCTTCTAGGTTAAACCGTTCATTTGCAGTAACCGTTTTCATGTTTAGGTTTCACTCCGTTTTCTCCTATATGGATATATGTATTTGGAACTCGAAATCAAATACGGTTTGTGCTAGCTCTTTGAAACTTGGCACAATAATGTAGTTCCAAGTTCTATCGCTATGGTTTGTGTCCTATCGAAGTAGCCCCAAGCAGAGACTGACGAGAATCACATTCATTGAAAGGGGTTGCCAAGCTTCCAAAAAACTACGAGTTTCCGGAAATCTCAGCAAACATTTTTTCACCCAATCTTGATGATACTGCCAGATAATGATCAGTACACCAAACACACTTGGCTCACCAAATTTCGTTCTTCTAGGTTAAACCATTCCTTTGCAGTAACCGTTTTCATGTTTAGGTTTCACTCTGTTTTCTCCTATAGGGATACATGTAGTTTGAACTCTAAATCAAACATGGTTTGTGCTAGCTCTTTGAAACTTGGCACAATAATGTAGTTCCAAGTTCTATCGCTATGGTTTGTGCCCTATTGAAGTAGCCCCAAGCAGAGACTGACGAGAATCACTTTCATTGAAAAGGGTTGCCAAGCTTCCAAAAAACTACGAGTTTCCTGAAATCTCAGCAAACATTTTTTCACCCAATCTTGATGATAGTGGCAGGTAATGATCAGTACACCAAACCCACTTGGCTCACCAAATTTCGTTCTTCTAGGTTAAACCGTTCCTTTGCAGTAACCGTTTTCATGTTTAGGTTTCACTCCGTTTTCTCCTATATGGATATATGTAGTTGGAAATCGAAATCAAATACGGTTTGTGCTAGCTCTTTGAAACTTTGCACAATAATGTAGTTCCAAGTTCTATCGCTATGGTTTGTGTCCTATTGAAGTAGCCCCAAGCAGAGACTGACGAGAATCACATTCATTGAAAGGGGTTGCCAAGCTTCCGAAAAAATATGAGTTTCCTGAAATCTCAGCAAACATTTTTTCACCCAATCTTGATGATACTGGCAGGTAATGATCAGTACACCAATCCCACTTGGTTCACCAAATTTCGTTCTTCTAGGTTAAACCGTTCCTTTGCAGTAACCGTTTTCATGTTTAGGTTTCACTCTGTTTTCTCCTATATGGATACATGTAGTTTGAACAATAAATCAAACACGGTTTGTGCTAGCTCTTTGAAACTTGGCACAATACTGTAGTTCCAAGTTCTATCGCTATGGTTTGTGTCCTATTGAAGTAGCCCCAAACAGAGACTGACCAAAATCACTTTCATTGAAAGGGGTTGCCAAGCTTCCAAGAAACTACGATTTCCTGAAATCTCAGCAAACATTTTTTCACCCAATCTTGATGATACTTGCAGGTAATGATCAGTACACTAATCCCACTTGGCTCACCAAATTTCGTTCGTCTAGGTTAAACCGTTCCTTTGCAGTAACCGTTTTCATGTTTAGGTTTCACTCCGTTTTCTCCTATATGGATACATGTAGTTGGAACACGAAATCAAATACGGTTTGTGCTAGCTCTTTGAAACTTGGCACAATAATGTAGTTCCAAGTTCTATCGCTATGGTTTGTGTCCTATTGAAGTAGCCCCAAGCAGAGACTGACGAGAATCACATTCATTGAAAGGGGTTGCCAAGCTTCCGAAAAACTACGAGTTTCCGGAAATCTCAGCAAACATTTTTTCACCCAATCTTGATGATACTGGCAGGTAATGATAAGTACACCAATCCCACTTGGCTCACCAAATTTCGTTCTTCTAGGGTAAAGCGTTCGTTTGTACTAACCGTTTTCATGTTTAGGTTTCACTCTGTTTTCTCCTATATGGATACATGTAGTTTGAACAATAAATCAAACACGGTTTGTGCTAGCTCTTTGAAACTTGGCACAATAATGTAGTTCCAAGTTCTATCGCTATGGTTTGTGTCCTATTGAAGTAGCCCCAAACAGAGACTGACCAAAATCACTTTCATTGAAAGGGGTTGCCAAGCTTCCAAGAAACTACGATTTCCTGAAATCTCAGCAAATATTTTTTCACCCAATCTTGATGATACTTGCAGGTAATGATCAGTACACCAATCCCACTTGGCTCACCAAATTTCGTTCTTCTAGGGTAAAGCGTTCGTTTGTACTAACTGTTTTCATGTTTAGGTTTCACTCTGTTTTCTCCTATATGGATATGTAGTAGGAACTCTAAATCAAACAAGGTTTGTGCTAGCTCTTTGAAACTTGGCACAATAATGTAGTTCCAAGTTCTATCGCGATGTTTTGTGTCCTATGGAAGTAGCCCCAAGCATAGACTGATCAGAATAACTTTCATTGAAAGGGGTTGCAAAGCTTTCGAAAAACTACGAGTTTCCTGAAATCTCAGCAAACTTTTTTTCACCCAATCTTGATGATACTGCCAGATAATGATCAGTACACCAAACCCACTTGGCTCACCAAATTTCGTTCTTCTAGGTTAAACCTTCCTTTGCAGTAACAATTTTCATGTTTAGGTTTCACTCTGTTTTCTCCTATAGAGATACATGTAGTTTGAACACTAAATCAAACACGGTTTGCGCTAGCTCTTTGAAACTTGGCACAATAATGTAGTTCCAAGTTCTATCGCTATGGTTTGTGCCCTATTGAAGTAGCCCCATGCAGAGACTGACGAGAATCACTTTCATTGAAAAGGGTTGCCAAGCTTCCAAAAAAACTACGATTTCCTGAAATCTCAGCAAACATTTTTTCACCCAATCTTGATGATACTTGCTGGTAATGATCAGTACACCAATCCCACTTGGCTCACCAAATTTCGTTCTTCTAGAGTAAACCGTTCGTTTGTACTAACCGTTTTCATGTTTAGGTTTCACTCTGTTTTCTCCTATATGGATATGTAGTTGGAACTCTAAATCAAACACGGTTTGTGCTAGCTCTTTGAAACTTGGCACAATAATGTAGTTCCAAGTTCTATCGCTATGGTTTGTGTCCTATGGAAGTAGCCCCAAGCAGAGACTGATCAGAATCACTTTCATTGAATGGGGTTGCAAAGCTTCCGAAAAACTACTAGGTTCCTGAAATCTCAGCAAACATTTTTTCACCCAATCTTGATGATAGTGGCAGGTAATGATCAGTACACCAAACCCACTTGGCTCACCAAATTTCGTTCTTCTAGGTTAAACCGTTCCTTTGCAGTAACCGTTTTCATGTTTAGGTTTCACTCCGTTTTCTCCTATATGGATATACGTAGTTGGAACTCGAAATCAAATACGGTTTGTGCTAGCTCTTTGAAACTTGGCACAATAATGTAGTTCCAAGTTCTATCGCTATGGTTTGTGTCCTATTGAAGTAGCCCCAAGCAGAGACTGACGAGAATCACATTCATTGAAAGGGGTTGCCAAGCTTCCGAAAAACTACGAGTTTCCGGAAATCTCAGCAAACATTTTTTCACCCAATCTTGATGATACTGGCATGTAATGATCAGTACACCAATCCCACTTGGCTCACCTAATTTCGTTCTTCTAGGTTAAACCGTTCCTTTGCAGTAACCGTTTTCATGTTTAGGTTTCACTCTGTTTTCTCCTATATGGATACATGTAGTTGGAACTCTAAATCAAACAAGGTTTGTGCTAGCTCTTTGAAACTTGGCACAATAATGTAGTTCCAAGTTCTATCACTATGGTTTGTGTCCTATGGACGTAGCCCCAAGCAGAGACTGACGAGAATCACTTTCATGAAAGGGGTTGTCAAGCTTCAAAAAAACTACGATTTCCTGAAATCTCAGCAAATATTTTTTCACCCAATCTTGATGATACTTGCAGGTAATGATCAGTACACCAATCCCACGTGGCTCACCAAATTTCGTTCTTCTAGGGTAAACCGTTCGTTTGTACTAACCGTTTTCATGTTTAGGTTTCACTCTGTTTTCTCCTATAGGGATATGTAGTTGGAACTCTAAATCAAACACGGTTTGTGCTAGCTTTTTGAAACTTGGCACAATAATGTAGTTCCAAGTTGTATCACTATGGTTTGTGTCCTATGGAAGTAGCCCCAAGCAGAGACTGATCAGAATAACTTTCATTGAAAGGGGTTGCAAAGCTTCCGAAAAACTACGAGTTTCCTGAAATCTCAGCAAACATTTTTTCACCCAATCTTGATGATAATGTAGGTAATGATCAGTACACCAATCCCACTTGGCTCACCAAATTTCGTTCTTCTAGGTTAAACCGTTCCTTTGCAGTAACCGTTTTCATGTTTAGGTTTCACTCTGTTTTCTCCTATATGGATACATGTAGTTGGAACTCAAAATCAAACACGGTTTGTGCTAGCTCTTTGAAACTAGGCACAATAATGTAGTTCAAAGTTCTATCGCTATGGTTTGTGTCCTATTGAAGTAGCCCCAAGCAGAGGACTGACCAGAATCACTTTCATGGAAAGGGTTTGCCAAGCTTCCAAGAAACTACGATTTCCTGAAATCTCAGCAAACTTTTTTTCACCCAATCTTGATGATACTGCCAGATAATGATCAGTACACCAAACCCACTTGGCTCACCAAATTTCGTTCTTCTAGGTTAAACCTTCCTTTGCAGTAACCATTTTCATGTTTAGGTTTCACTCTGTTTTCTCCTATAGGGATACATGTAGTTTGAACACTAAATCAAACACGGTTTGTGCTAGCTCTTTGAAACTTGGCACAATAATGTAGTTCCAAGTTCTATCGCTATGGTTTGTGCCCTATTGAAGTAGCCCCATGCAGAGACTGACGAGAATCACTTTCATTGAAAAGGGTTGCCAAGCTTCCAAAAAACTACGATTTCCTGAAATCTCAGCAAACATTTTTTCACCCAATCTTGATGATACTTGCTGGTAATGATCAGTACACCAATCCCACTTGGCTCACCAAATTTCGTTCTTCTAGAGTAAACCGTTCGTTTGTACTAACCGTTTTCATGTTTAGGTTTCACTCTGTTTTCTCCTATATGGATATGTAGTTGGAACTCTAAATCAAACACGGTTTGTGCTAGCTCTTTGAAACTTGGCACAATAATGTAGTTCCAAGTTCTATCGCTATGGTTTGTGTCCTATGGAAGTAGCCCCAAGCAGAGACTGATCAGAATCACTTTCATTGAATGGGGTTGCAAAGCTTCCGAAAAACTACTAGGTTCCTGAAATCTCAGCAAACATTTTTTCACCCAATCTTGATGATAGTGGCAGGTAATGATCAGTACACCAAACCCACTTGGCTCACCAAATTTCGTTCTTCTAGGTTAAACCGTTCCTTTGCAGTAACCGTTTTCATGTTTAGGTTTCACTCCGTTTTCTCCTATATGGATATACGTAGTTGGAACTCGAAATCAAATACGGTTTGTGCTAGCTCTTTGAAACTTGGCACAATATTGTAGTTCCAAGTTCTATCGCTATGGTTTGTGTCCTATTGAAGTAGCCCCAAGCAGAGACTGACGAGAATCACATTCATTGAAAGGGGTTGCCAAGCTTCCGAAAAACTACGAGTTTCCGGAAATCTCAGCAAACATTTTTTCACCCAATCTTGATGATACTGGCAGGTAATGATCAGTACACCAATCCCACTTGGCTCACCTAATTTCGTTCTTCTAGGTTAAACCGTTCCTTTGCAGTAACCGTTTTCATGTTTAGGTTTCACTCTGTTTTCTCCTATATGGATACATGTAGTTGGAACTCTAAATCAAACAAGGTTTGTGCTAGCTCTTTGAAACTTGGCACAATAATGTAGTTCCAAGTTCTATCACTATGGTTTGTGTCCTATGGACGTAGCCCCAAGCAGAGACTGACGAGAATCACTTTCATGAAAGGGGTTGTCAAGCTTCAAAAAAACTACGATTTCCTGAAATCTCAGCAAATATTTTTTCACCCAATCTTGATGATACTTGCAGGTAATGATCAGTACACCAATCCCACGTGGCTCACCAAATTTCGTTCTTCTAGGGTAAACCGTTCGTTTGTACTAACCGTTTTCATGTTTAGGTTTCACTCTGTTTTCTCCTATAGGGATATGTAGTTGGAACTCTAAATCAAACACGGTTTGTGCTAGCTCTTTGAAACTTGGCACAATAATGTAGTTCCAAGTTATATCGCTATGGTTTGTGTCCTATTGAAGTAACCCCAAGCAGAGACTGACGAGAATCACTTTCATTGAAAAGGGTTGCCAAGCTTCCAAAAAACTACGAGTTTCCTGAAATCTCAGCAAACATTTTTTCACCCAATCTTGATGATAGTGGCAGGTAATGATCAGTACACCAAACCCACTTGGCTCACCAAATTTCGTTCTTCTAGGTTAAACCGTTCCTTTGCAGTAACCGTTTTCATGTTTAGGTTTCACTCCGTTTTCTCCTATATGGATATATGTAGTTGGAACTCGAAATCAAATACGGTTTGTGCTAGCTCTTTGAAACTTTGCACAATAATGTAGTTCCAAGTTCTATCGCTATGGTTTGTGTCCTATTGAAGTAGCCCCAAGCAGAGACTGACGAGAATCACATTCATTGAAAGGGGTTGCCAAGCTTCCGAAAAAATACGAGTTTCCTGAAATCTCAGCAAACATTTTTTCACCCAATCTTGATGATACTGGCAGGTAATGATCAGTACACCAATCCCACTTGGTTCACCAAATTTCGTTCTTCTAGGTTAAACCGTTCCTTTGCAGTAACCGTTTTCATGTTTAGGTTTCACTCTGTTTTCTCCTATATGGATACATGTAGTTTGAACAATAAATCAAACACGGTTTGTGCTAGCTCTTTGAAACTTGGCACAATAATGTAGTTCCAAGTTGTATCGCTATGGTTTGTGTCCTATGGAAGTAGCCCCAAGCAGAGACTGATCAGAATAACTTTCATTGAAAGGGGTTGCAAAGCTTCCGAAAAACTACGAGTTTCCTGAAATCTCAGCAAACATTTTTTCACCCAATCTTGATGATAATGTAGGTAATGATCTGTACACCAATCCCACTTGGCTCACCAAATTTCGTTCTTCTAGGTTAAACCGTTCCTTTGCAGTAACCGTTTTCATGTTTAGGTTTCACTCTGTTTTCTCCTATATGGATACATGTAGTTGGAACTCAAAATCAAACACGGTTTGTGCTAGCTCTTTGAAACTAGGCACAATAATGTAGTTCAAAGTTCTATCGCTATGGTTTGTGTCCTATTGAAGTAGCCCCAAGCAGAGACTGACCAGAATCACTTTCATGGAAAGGGTTTGCAAAGCTTCCAAGAAACTACGATTTCCTGAAATCTCAGCAAACATTTTTTCACCCAATCTTGATGATACTTGCAGGTAATGATCAGTACACCAATCCCACTTGTCTCACCAAATTTCGTTCTTCTAGGTTAAACCGTTCCTTTGCAGTAACCGTTTTCATGTTTAGGTTTCACTCTGTTTTCTCCTATATGGATACATGTAGTTGGAACTCTAAATCAAACACGGTTTGTGCTAGCTCTTTGAAACTTGGCACAATAACGTAGTTCCACGTTCTATCGCTATGATTTGTGTCCTATGGATGTAGCCCCAAGCAGAGACTGACGAGAATCACATTCATTGAAAGGGGTTGCCAAGCTTCCGAAAAACTACGAGTTTCCTGAAATCTCAGCAAACATTTTTTCACCCAATCTTGATGATAATGCAGGTAATGATCAGTACACCAATCCCACTTGGCTCACCAAATTTCGTTCTTCTAGAGTAAACCGTTCGTTTGTACTAACCGTTTTCATGTTTAGGTTTCACTCTGTTTTCTCCTATATGGATATGTACTTGGAACTCTAAATCAAACACGGTTTGTGCTAGCTCTTTGAAACGTGGCACAATAATGTAGTTCCAAGTTCTATCGCTATGGTTTGTGTCCTATTGAAGTAGCCCCAAGCAGAGATTGACGAGAATCACTTTCATTGAAAGGGGTTGCCAAGCTTCCAAGAAACTACGAGTTTCCTGAAATCTCAGCAAACTTTTTTTCATCCAATCTTGATGATACTGGCTGGTAATGATCAGTGCACAAAACCCACTTGGCTCACCAAATTTCGTTCTTCTAGGTAAAACCATTCCTTTGCAGTAACCGTTTTCATGTTTAGGTTTCACTCTGTTTTCTCAGATATGGATACATGTAGTTGGAACTCTAAATCAAACACGGTTTGTGCTAGCTCTTTGAAACTTGGCACAATAATGTAGTTCCAAGTTCTATCGCTATGGTTTGTGTCCTATGGACGTAGCCCCAAGCAGAGACTGACCAGAATCACTTTCATTGAAAGGGGTTGCCAAGCTTCCAAGAAACTACGATTTCCTGAAATCTCAGCAAACATTTTTTCACCCAATCTTGATGATACTGGCAGGTAATGATCAGTACACCAATCCCACTTGGCTCACCAAATTTCGTTCTTCTAGGTTAAACCGTTCCTTTGCAGTAACCGTTTTCATGTTTAGGTTTCACTCCGTTTTCTCCTATATGGATACATTTACTTGGAACTCTAAATCAAACACGGTTTGTGCTAGCTCTTTGAAACTTGGCACAATAATGTAGTTCCCAGTTCTATCGCTATGATTTGTGTCCTATGGACGTAGCCCCAAGCAGAGACTGACGAGAATCACTTTCATTGAAAGGGGTTGCCAAGCTTCCAAAAAACTACGATTTACTGAAATCTCAGCAAACATTTTTTCACCCAATCTTGATGATACTTGCAGGTAATGATCAGTACACCAATCCCACTTGGCTCACCAAATTTCGTTCTTCTAGAGTAAACCGTTCGTTTGTACTAACCGTTTTCATGTTTAGGTTTCACTCTGTTTTCTCCTATATGGATATGTAGTTGGAACACTAAATCAAACACGGTTTGTGCTAGCTCTTTGAAACTTGGCACAATAATGTAGTTCCAAATTCTATCGCTATGGTTTGTGTCCTATGGAAGTAGCCCCAAGCAGAGACTGATCAGAATCACTTTCATTGAAAGGGGTTGCCAAGCTTCCGAAAAACTACGAGTTTCCTGAAATCTCAGCAAACATTTTTTCTCCCAATCTTGATGATACTGGCAGGTAATGATCAGTACACCAATCCCACTTGGCTCTCCAAATTTCGTTCTTCTAGGTTAAACCGTTCCTTTGCAGTAACCGTTTTAATGTTTAGGTTTCACTCTGTTTTCTCCTATATGGATATATGTAGTTGGAACTCTAAATCAAACACGGTTTGTGCTAGCTCTTTGAAACTTGACACAATAATGTAGTTCCAAGTTCTATCGCTATGGTTTGTGTCCTATTGAAGTAGCCCCAAACAGAGACTGACCAGAATCACTTTCATTGAAAGGGGTTGCCAAGCTTCCAAGAAACTACGATTTCCTGAAATCTCAGCAAACATTTTTTCACCCAATCTTAATGATACTTGCAGGTAATGATCAGTATACTAATCCCACTTGGCTCACCAAATTTCGTTCTTCTAGGTTAAACCGTTCCTTTGCAGTAAACGTTTTCATGTTTAGGTTTCACTCCGTTTTCTCCTATATGGATATATGTAGTTGGAACTCGAAATCAAATACGGTATGTGCTAGCTCTTTGAAACTTGGCACAATAATGTAGTACCAAGTTCTATCGCTATGGTTTGTGTCCTATTGAAGTAGCCCCAAGCAGAGACTGACGAGAATCACTTTCATTGAAAGGGGTTGCCAAGCTTCCGAAAAACTACGAGTTTCCTGAAATCTCAGCAAACATTTTTTCACCCAATCTTGATGATACTGGCAGGTAATGATCAGTACACGAATCCCACTTGGCTCACCAAATTTCGTTCTTCTAGGTTAAACCGTTCCTTTGCAGTAACCGTTTTCATGTTTAGGTTTCACTCTGTTTTCTCTTATATGGATACATGTAGTTGGAACTCTAAATCAAACACGGTTTGTGCTAGCTCTTTGAAACTTGGCACAATAATGTAGTTCCAAGTTCTATCGCTATCGTTTGTGTCCTATGAAAGTAGCCCCTAGCAGAGACTGGCGAGAATCACTTTCATTGAAAGGGGGTGCCAAGCTTCCAAGAAACTACGATTTCCTGAAATCTCAGCAAACATTTTTTCACCCAATCTTGATGATACTTGCAGGTAATGATCAGTAAACCAATCCCACTTGGCTCACCAAATTTCGTTCTTCTAGGTTAAACCGTTCCTTTGCAGTAACCGTTTTCATGTTTACGTTTCACTCCGTTTTCTCCCATATGGATATATGTAGTTCGACTCGAAATCAAATACGGTTTGTGCTAGCTCTTTGAAACTTGGCACAATAATGTAGTTCCAAGTTCTATCGCTATGGTTTGTGTCCTATTGAAGTAGCCCCAAGCAGAGACTGCCGAAAATCACATTCATTGAAAGGGGTTGCCAAGCTTCCGAAAAACTACGAGTTTCCTGAAATCTCAGCAAACATTTTTTGACCCAATCTTGATTATACTGGCAGGTAATGATCAGTACACCAATCCCACTTGGCTCACCAAATTTCGTTCTTCTAGGTTAAACCGTTCCTTTGCAGTAACCGTTTTCATATTTAGGTTTCACTCTGTTTTCTCCTATATGGATACATGTAGTTGGAACTCTAAATCAAACACGGTTTGTGCTGGCTCTTTGAAACTTGGCACAATAATGTAGTTCCCAGTTCTATCGCTATGATTTGTGTCCTATGGATGTAGCCCCAAGCAGAGACTGACGAGAATCACTTTCATTGAAAGGGGTTGCCAAGCTTCCAAAAAACTACGATTTCCTGAAATCTCAGCAAACATTTTTTCACCCAATCTTGATGATACTTGCAGGTAATGATCAGTACACCAATCCCACTTGGCTCACCAAATTTCGTTCTTCTAGAGTAAACCGTTCGTTTGTACTAACCGTTTTCATGTTTAGGTTTCACTCTGTTTTCTACTATATGGATATGTAGTTGGAACACTAAATCAAACACGGTTTGTGCTAGCTCTTTGAAACTTGGCACAATAATGTAGTTCCAAATTCTATCGCTATGGTTTGTGTCCTATGGAAGTAGCCCCAAGCAGAGACTGATCAGAATCACTTTCATTGAAAGGGGTTGCCAAGCGTCCAAGAAACTACGATTTCCTGAAATCTCAGCAAACATTTTTTCACCCAATCTTGATGATACTGGCAGGTAATGATCAGTACACCAATCCCACTTGGCTCACCAAATTTCGTTCTTCTAGGTTAAACCGTTCCTTTGCAGTAACCGTTTTCATGTTTAGGTTTCACTCTGTTTTCTCCTATATGGATACATGTAGTTGGAACTCTAAATCAAACACGGTTTGTGCTAGCTCTTTGAAACTTGGCGCAATAATGTAGTTCCAAGTTCTATCGCTATGGTTTGTGTCCTATGGAAGTAGCCCCAAGCAGAGACTGACGAAAATCACTTTCATTGAAAGGGGTTGCCAAAGTTCCAAGAAACTACGATTTCCTGAAATCTCAGCAAACATTTTTTCACCCAATCTTGATGATACTTGCAGGTAATGATCAGTACACCAATCCCACTTGGCTCACCAAATTTCGTTCTTCTAGGTTAAACCATTCCTTTGCAGTAACCGTTTTCATGTTTAGGTTTCACTCCGTTTTCTCCTATATGGATATATGTAGTTGGAACTCGAAATCAAATACGGTTTGTGCTAGCTCTTTGAAACTTGGCACAATAATGTAGTTCCAAGTTCTATCACTATGGTTTGTGTCCTATGGAAGTAGCACCAAGCAGAGACTGACGAAAATCACTTTCATTGAAAGGGGTTGCCAAGGTTCCAAGAAACTACGATTTCCTGAAATCTCAGCAAACATTTGTTCACCCAATCTTGATGATAATGCAGGTAATGATCAGTACACCAATCCCACTTGGCTCACCAAATTTCGTTGTTCTAGGTTAAACCGTTCATTTGCAGTAACCGTTTTCATGTTTAGGTTTCACTCTGTTTTCTCCTATATGGATACATGTAGTTGGAACTCTAAATCAAACACGGTTTGTGCTAGCTCTTTGAAACTTGGCACAATAATGTAGTTCCAAGTTCTATCGCTATCGTTTGTGTCCTATGAAAGTAGCCCCAAGCAGAGACTGACCAGAATCACTTTCATGGAAAGGGGTTGCCAAGCTTCCAAGAAACTACGATTTCCTGATATCTCAGCAAACATTTTTTCACCCAATCTTGATGATACTTGCAGGTAATGATCAGTACACCAATCCCACTTGGCTCACCAAATTTCGTTCTTCTAGGTTAAACCGTTATTTTGCAGTTACCGTTTTCATGTTTAGGTTTCACTCCGTTTTCTCTTATATGGATATATGTAGTTGGAACTCGAAATCAAACACGGTTTGTACTAGCTCTTTGAAACTTTGCACAATAATGTAGTTCCAAGTTCTATCGCTATGGTTTGTGTCCTATTGAAGTAGCCCCAAACAGAGACTGACCAGAATCACTTTCATTGAAAGGGGTTGCCAAGCTTCCAAGAAACTACGATTTCCTGAAATCTCAGCAAACATTTTTTCACCCAATCTTAATGATACTTGCAGGTAATGATCAGTACACTAATCCCACTTGGCTCACCAAATTTCGTTCTTCTAGGTTAAACCGTTCCTTTGCAGTAACCGTTTTCATGTTTAGGTTTCACTCCGTTTTCTCCTATATGGATATATGTAGTTGGAACTCGAAATCAAATACGGTTTGTGCTAGCTCTTTGAAACTTGGCACAATAATGTAGTACCAAGTTCTATCGCTATGGTTTGTGTCCTATTGAAGTAGCCCCAAGCAGAGACTGACGAGAATCACTTTCATTGAAAGGGGTTGCCAAGCTTCCGAAAAACTACGAGTTTCCTGAAATCTCAGCAAACATTTTTTCACCCAATCTTGATGATACTGGCAGGTAATGATCAGTACACGAATCCCACTTGGCTCACCAAATTTCGTTCTTCTAGGTTAAACCGTTCCTTTGCAGTAACCGTTTTCATGTTTAGGTTTCACTCTGTTTTCTCTTATATGGATACATGTAGTTGGAACTCTAAATCAAACACGGTTTGTGCTAGCTCTTTGAAACTTGGCACAATAATGTAGTTCCAAGTTCTATCGCTATCGTTTGTGTCCTATGAAAGTAGCCCCTAGCAGAGACTGACGTGAATCACTTTCATTGAAAGGGGGTGCCAAGCTTCCAAGAAACTACGATTTCCTGAAATCTCAGCAAACATTTTTTCACCCAATCTTGATGATACTTGCAGGTAATGATCAGTACACCAATC
Source organism: Urocitellus parryii (assembly GCF_045843805.1). Lineage (NCBI taxonomy): Eukaryota > Metazoa > Chordata > Mammalia > Rodentia > Sciuridae > Urocitellus > Urocitellus parryii. Next base: position 46,530 of record NW_027552877.1, read on the forward strand.
CCACTTGGGTCACCAAATTTCGTTCTTCTAGGTTAAACCGTTCCTTTGCAGTAACCGTTTTCATGTTTAGGTTTCACTCCGTTTTCTCCCATATGGATATATGTAGTTCGACTCGAAATCAAATACGGTTTGTGCTAGCTCTTTGAAACTTGGCACAATAATGTAGTTCCACGTGATATCGCTATGGTTTTTGTCCTATTGAAGTAGCCCCAAGCAGAGACTGCCGAGAATCACATTCATTGAAAGGGGTTGCCAAGCTTCCGAAAAAATACGAGTTTCCTGAAATCTCAGCAAACATTTTTTCACCCAATCTTGATGATAGTGGCAGGTAATGATCAGTACACCAAACCCACTTGGCTCACCAAATTTCGTTATTCTAGGTTAAACCGTTCCTTTGCAGTAACTGTTTTCATGTTTAGGTTTCACTCTGTTTTCACCTATATGGATACATGTAGTTGGAACTCTAAATCAAACACGGTTTGTGCTAGCTCTTTGAAACTTGGCACAATAATGTAGTTCCAAGTTCTATCACTATGGTTTGTGTCCTATTGAAGTAGCCCCAAGCAGAGACTGACCAGAATCACTTTCATTGAAAGGGGTTGCCAAGCTTCCAAGAAACTACGATTTACTGAAATCTCAGCAAACATTTTTTCACCCAATCTTGATGATACTGGCAGGTAATGATCAGTACACCAATCCCACTTGGCTCACCAAATTTCGTTCTTCTAGGTTAAACCGTTCCTTTGCAGTAACCGTTTTCATGTTTAGGTTTCACTCCGTTTTCTCCTATATGGATACATGTACTTGGAACTCTAAATCAAACACGGTTTGTGCTAGCTCTTTGAAACTTGGCACAATAATGTAGTTCCCAGTTCTATCGCTATGATTTGTGTCCTATGGATGTAGCCCCAAGCAGAGACTGACGAGAATCACTTTCATTGAAAGGGGTTGCCAAGCTTCCAAAAAACTACGATTTCCTGAAATCTCAGCAAACATTTTTTCACCCAATCTTGATGATACTTGCAGGTAATGATCAGTACACCAATCCCACTTGGCTCACCAAATTTCGTTCTTCTAGAGTAAACCGTTCGTTTGTACTAACCGTTTTCATGTTTAGGTTTCACTCTGTTTTCTCCTATATGGATATGTAGTTGGAACACTAAATCAAACACGGTTTGTGCTAGCTCTTTGAAACTTGGCACAATAATGTAGTTCCAAATTCTATCGCTATGGTTTGTGTCCTATGGAAGTAGCCCCAAGCAGAGACTGATCAGAATCACTTTCATTGAAAGGGGTTGCCAAGCGTCCAAGAAACTACGATTTCCTGAAATCTCAGCAAACATTTTTTCACCCAATCTTGATGATACTGGCAGGTAATGATCAGTACACCAATCCCACTTGGCTCTCCAAATTTCGTTCTTCTAGGTTAAACCGTTCCTTTGCAGTAACCGTTTTCATGTTTAGGTTTCACTCTGTTTTCTCCTATATGGATACATGTAGTTGGAACTCTAAATCAAACACGGTTTGTGCTAGCTCTTTGAAACTTGGCGCAATAATGTAGTTCCAAGTTCTATCGCTATGGTTTGTGTCCTATGGAAGTAGCCCCAAGCAGAGACTGACGAAAATCACTTTCATTGAAAGGGGTTGCCAAGGTTCCAAGAAACTACGATTTCCTGAAATCTCAGCAAACATTTTTTCACCCAATCTTGATGATACTTGCAGGTAATGATCAGTACACCAATCCCACTTGGCTCACCAAATTTCGTTCTTCTAGGTTAAACCATTCCTTTGCAGTAACCGTTTTCATGTTTAGGTTTCACTCTGTTTTCACCTATATGGATACATGTATTTGGAACTCTAAATCAAACACGGTTTGTGCTAGCTCTTTGAAACTTGGCACAATAATGTAGTTCCAAGTTCTATCGCTATGGTTTGTGTCCTATTGAAGTAGCCCCAAGCAGAGATTGACGAGAATCACTTTCATTGAAAGGGGTTGCCAAGCTTCCAAGAAAATACGAGTTTCCTGAAATCTCAGCAAACATTTTTTCACCCAATCTTGATGATACTTGCTGGTAATGATCAGTACACAAAACCCACTTGGGTCACCAAATTTCGTTCTTCTAGGTTAAACGGTTCCTTTGCAGTAACCGTTTTCATGTTTAGGTTTCACTCTGTTTTCTCAGATATGGATACATGTAGTTGGAACTCTAAATCAAACACGGTTTGTGCTAGCTCTTTGAAACGTGGCACAATAATGTAGTTCCAAGTTCTATCGCTATGGTTTGTGTCCTATTGAAGTAGCCCCAAGCAGAGATTGACGAGAATCACTTTCATTGAAAGGGGTTGCCAAGCTTCCAAGAAACTACGAGTTTCCTGAAATCTCAGCAAACTTTTTTTCACCCAATCTTGATGATACTGGCTGGTAATGATCAGTACACAAAACCCACTTGGCTCACCAAATTTCGTTCTTCTAGGTAAAACCGTTCCTTTGCAGTAACCGTTTTCATGTTTAGGTTTCACTCTGTTTTCTCAGATATGGATACATGTACTTGGAACTCTAAATCAAACACGGTTTGTGCTAGCTCTTTGAAACTTGGCACAATAATGTAGTTCCCAGTTCTATCGCTATGATTTGTGTCCTATGGACGTAGCCCCAAGCAGAGACTGACGAGAATCACTTTCATTGAAAGGGGTTGCCAAGCTTCCAAAAAACTACGATTTCCTGAAATCTCAGCAAACATTTTTTCACCCAATCTTGATGATAGTGGCAGGTAATGATCAGTACACCAAACCCACTTGGCTCACCAAATTTCGTTCTTCTAGGTTAAACCGTTCCTTTGCAGTAACTGTTTTCATGTTTAGGTTTCACTCTGATTTCACCTATATGGATACATGTAGTTGGAACTCTAAATCAAACACGGTTTGTGCTAGCTCTTTGAAACTTGGCACAATAATGTAGTTCCAAGTTCTATCGCTATGGTTTGTGCCCTATTGAAGTAGCCCCAAGCAGAGATTGACGAGAATCACTTTCATTGAAAGGGGTTGCCAAGCTTCCAAGAAACTACGAGTTTCCTGAAGTCTCAGCAAACTTTTTTTCACCCAATCTTGATGATACTGGCTGGTAATGATCAGTACACAAAACCCACTTGGCTCACCAAATTTCGTTCTTCTAGGTAAAACCGTTCCTTTGCAGTAACCGTTTTCATGTTTAGGTTTCACTCTGTTTTCTCAGATATGGATACATGTAGTTGGAACTCTAAATCAAACACGGTTTGTGCTAGCTCTTTGAAACTTGGCACAATAATGTAGTTCCAAGTTCTATCGCTATGGTTTGTGTCCTATTGAAGTAGCCCCAAGCAGAGACTGACCAGAATCACTTTCATTGAAAGGGGTTGCCAAGCTTCCAAGAAACTACGATTTCCTGAAATCTCAGCAAACATTTTTTGACCCAATCTTGATGATACTGGCAGGTAATGATCAGTACACCAATCCCACTTGGCTCACCAAATTTCGTTCTTCTAGGTTAAACCGTTCCTTTGCAGTAACCGTTTTCATGTTTAGGTTTCACTCCGTTTTCTCCTATATGGATACATGTACTTGGAACTCTAAATCAAACACGGTTTGTGCTAGCTCTTTGAAACTTGGCACAATAATGTAGTTCCCAGTTCTATCGCTATGATTTGTGTCCTATGGAAGTAGCCCCAAGCAGAGACTGACGAGAATCACTTTCATTGAAAGGGGTTGCCAAGCTTCCAAAAAACTACGATTTTCCTGAAATCTCAGCAAACATTTTTTCACCCAATCTTGATGATACTTGCAGGTAATGATCAGTACACCAATCCCACTTGGCTCACCAAATTTCGTTCTTCTAGAGTAAACCGTTCGTTTGTACTAACCGTTTTCATGTTTAGGTTTCACTCTGTTTTCTCCTATATGGATATGTAGTTGGAACACTAAATCAAACACGGTTTGTGCTAGCTTTTGAAACTTGGCACAATAATGTAGTTCCAAATTCTATCGCTATGGTTTGTGTCCTATGGAAGTAGCCCCAAGCAGAGACTGATGAGAATCACTTTAATTGAAAGGGGTTGCCAAGCTTCCGAAAAACTACGAGTTTCCTGAAATCTCAGCAAACATTTTTTCACCCAATCTTGATGATACTTGCAGGTAATGATCAGTACACCAATCCCACTTGGCTCTCCAAATTTCGTTCTTCTAGGTTAAACCGTTCCTTTGCAGTAACCGTTTTCATGTTTAGGTTTCACTCCATTTTCTCCTATATGGATATATGTAGTTGGAACTCGAAATCAAATACGGTTTGTGCTAGCTCTTTGAAACTTGGCACAATAATGTAGTACCAAGTTCTATCGCTATGGTTTGTGTCCTATTGAAGTAGCCCCAAGCAGAGACTGACGAGAATCACTTTCATTGAAAGGGGTTGCCAAGCATCCGAAAAACTACGAGTTTCCTGAAATCTCAGAAAACATTTTTTCTCCCAATCTTGATGATACTGGCAGGAAATGATCAGTACATGAATCCCACTTGGCTCACCAAATTTCGTTCTTCTAGGTTAAACCGTTCCTTTGCAGTAACCGTTTTCATGTTTAGGTTTCACTCTGTTTTCTCCTATATGGATACATGTACTTGGAACTCTAAATCAAACACGGTTTGTGCTAGCTCTTTGAAACTTGGCACAATAATGTAGTTCCAAGTTCTATCGCTATGGTTTGTGTCTTATGGAAGTAGCCCCAAGCAGAGACTGATCAGAATCACTTTCATTGAAAGGGGTTGCCAAGCTTCCAAGAAACTACGATTTCCTGAAATCTCAACAAACATTTTTTCACCCAATCTTGATGATACTGGCAGGTAATGATCAGTACACCAATCCCACTTGGCTCTCCAAATTTCGTTCTTCTAGGTTAAACCGTTCCTTTGCAGTAACCGTTTTCATGTTTAGGTTTCACTCTGTTTTCTCCTATATGGATACATGTAGTTGGAACTCTAAATCAAACACGGTTTGTGCTAGCTGTTTGAAACTTGGCGCAATAATGTAGTTCCAAGTTCTATCGCTATGGTTTGTGTCCTATGGAAGTAGCCCCAAGCAGAGACTGACGAAAATCACTTTCATTGAAAGGGGTTGCCAAGGTTCCAAGAAACTACGATTTCCTGAAATCTCAGCAAACATTTTTTCACCCAATCTTGATGATACTTGCAGGTAATGATCAGTACACCAATCCCACTTGGCTCACCAAATTTCGTTCTTCTAGGTTAAACCATTCCTTTGCAGTAACCGTTTTCATGTTTAGGTTTCACTCCGTTTTCTCCTATATGGATATATGTAGTTGGAACTCGAAATCAAATAGGGTTTGTGCTAGCTCTTGAAACTTGGCACAATAATGTAGTTCCAAGTTCTATCACTATGGTTTGTGTCCTATGGAAGTAGCACCAAGCAGAGACTGACGAAAATCACTTTCATTGAAAGGGGTTGCCAAGGTTCCAAGAAACTACGATTTCCTGAAATCTCAGCAAACATTTTTTCACCCAATCTTGATGATAATGCAGGTAATGATCAGTACACCAATCCCACTTGGCTCACCAAATTTCGTTGTTCTAGGTTAAACCGTTCATTTGCAGTAACCGTTTTCATGTTTAGGTTTCACTCTGTTTTCTCCTATATGGATACATGTAGTTGGAACTCTAAATCAAACACGGTTTGTGCTAGCTCTTTGAAACTTGGCACAATAATGTAGTTCCAAGTTCTATCGCTATGGTTTGTGTCCTATGGAAGTAGCCCCAAGCAGAGACTGACCAGAATCATTTTCATGGAAAGGGGTTGCCAAGCTTCCAAGAAACTACGATTTCCTGATATCTCAGCAAACATTTTTTCACCCAATCTTGATGATACTTGCAGGTAATGATCAGTACACCAATCCCACTTGGCTCACCAAATTTCGTTCTTCTAGGTTAAACCGTTCCTTTGCATTAACTGTTTTCATGTTTAGGTTTCACTCCGTTTTCTCCTATATGGATATATGTAGTTGGAACTCGAAATCAAACACGGTTTGTACTAGCTCTTTGAAACTTTGCACAATAATGTAGTTCCAAGTTCTATCGCTATGGTTTGTGTCCTATTGAAGTAGCCCCAAGCAGAGACTGACGAGAATCACATTCATTGAAAGGGGTTGCCAAGCTTCCGAAAAACTACGAGTTTCCTGAAATCTCAGCAAACATTTTTTCACCCAATCTTGATGATACTGGCAGGTAATGATCAGTACACCAATCCCACTTGGCTCACCAAATTTCGTTCTTCTAGGTTAAACCGTTCCTTTGCAGTAACTGTTTTCATGTTTAGGTTTCACTCTGTTTTCACCTATATGGATACATGTATTTGGAACTCTAAATCAAACACGGTTTGTGCTAGCTCTTTGAAACTTGGCACAATAATGTAGTTCCAATTCTATCGCTATGGTTTGTGTACTATTGAAGTAGCCCCAAGCAGAGATTGACGAGAATCACTTTCATTGAAAGGGGTTGCCAAGCTTCCAAGAAACTACGAGTTTCCTGAAATCTCAGCAAACTTTTTTTCACCCAATCTTGATGATACTGGCTGGTAATGATCAGTACACAAAACCCACTTGGGTCACCAAATTTCGTTCTTCTAGGTTAAACGGTTCCTTTGCAGTAACCGTTTTCATGTTTAGGTTTCACTCTGTTTTCTCCTATATGGATACATGTAGTTGGAACTCTAAATCAAACACGGTTTGTGCTAGCTCTTTGAAACTTGGCACAATAATGTAGTTCCAAGTTCTATCGCTATGGTTTGTGTCCTATGGAAGTAGCCCCAAGCAGAGACTGATCAGAATCACTTTCATTGAAAGGGGTTGCCAAGCTTCCAAGAAACTACGATTTCCTGAAATCTCAGCAAACATTTTTTCACCCAATCTTGATGATACTGGCAGGTAATGATCAGTACACCAATCCCACTTGGCTCTCCAAATTTCGTTCTTCTAGGTTAAACCGTTCCTTTGCAGTAACCGTTTTCATGTTTAGGTTTCACTCTGTTTTCTCCTATATGGATACATGTAGTTGGAACTCTAAATCAAACACGGTTTGTGCTAGCTCTTTGAAACTTGGCGCAATAATGTAGTTCCAACTTCTATCGCTATGGTTTGTGTCCTATGGAAGTAGCCCCAAGCAGAGACTGACGAAAATCACTTTCATTGAAAGGGGTTGCCAAGGTTCCAAGAAACTACGATTTCCTGAAATCTCAGCAAACATTTTTTCACCCAATCTTGATGATACTGGCAGGTAATGATCAGTACACCAATCCCACTTGGCTCACCAAATTTCGTTCTTCTAGGTTAAACCGTCCCTTTGCAGTAACCGTTTTCATGTTTAGGTTTCACTCCGTTTTCTCCTATATGGATATATGTAGTTGGAACTCGAAATCAAATACGGTTTGTGCTAGCTCTTTGAAACTTGGCACAATAATGTAGTTCCAAGTTCTATCACTATGGTTTGTGTCCTATGGAAGTAGCACCAAGCAGAGACTGACGAAAATCACTTTCATTGAAAGGGGTTGCCAAGGTTCCAAGAAACTAGGATTTCCTGAAATCTCAGCAAACATTTTTTCACCCAATCTTGATGATAATGCAGGTAATGATCAGTACACCAATCCCACTTGGCTCACCAAATTTCGTTGTTCTAGGTTAAACCGTTCATTTGCAGTAACCGTTTTCATGTTTAGGTTTCACTCTGTTTTCTCCTATATGGATACATGTAGTTGGAACTCTAAATCAAACACGGTTTGTGCTAGCTCTTTGAAACTTGGCACAATAATGTAGTTCCAAGTTCTATCGCTATGGTTTGTGTCCTATTGAAGTAGCCCCAAGCAGAGACTGACCAGAATCACTTTCATGGAAAGGGGTTGCCAAGCTTCCAAGAAACTACGATTTCCTGATATCTCAGCAAACATTTTTTCACCCAATCTTGATGATACTTGCAGGTAATGATCAGTACACCAATCCCACTTGGCTCACCAAATTTCGTTCTTCTAGGTTAAACCGTTCCTTTGCAGTAACCGTTTTCATGTTTAGGTTTCACTCCGTTTTCTCCTATATGGATATATGTAGTTGGAACTCGAAATCAAACACGGTTTGTACTAGCTCTTTGAAACTTTGCACAATAATGTAGTTCCAAGTTCTATCGCTATGGTTTGTGTCCTATTGAAGTAGCCCCACGCAGAGACTGACGAGAATCACATTCAGTGAAAGGGGTTGCCAAGCTTCCGAAAAACTACGAGTTTCCTGAAATCTCAGCAAACATTTTTTCACCCAATCTTGATGATACTGGCAGGTAATGATCAGTACACCAATCCCACTTGGCTCACCAAATTTCGTTCTTCTAGGTTAAACCGTTCCTTTGCAGTAACTGTTTTCATGTTTAGGTTTCACTCTGTTTTCACCTATATGGATACATGTATTTGGAACTCTAAATCAAACACGGTTTGTGCTAGCTCTTTGAAACTTGGCACAATAATGTAGTTCCAATTCTATCGCTATGGTTTGTGTCCTATTGAAGTAGCCCCAAGCAGAGATTGACGAGAATCACTTTCATTGAAAGGGGTTGCCAAGCTTCCAAGAAACTACGAGTTTCCTGAAATCTCAGCAAACATTTTTTCACCCAATCTTGATGATACTGGCTGGTAATGATCAGTACACCAATCCCACTTGGGTCACCAAATTTCGTTCTTCTAGGTTAAACGGTTCCTTTGCAGTAACCGTTTTCATGTTTAGGTTTCACTCTGTTTTCTCAGATATGGATACATGTAGTTGGAACTCTAAATCAAACACGGTTTGTGCTAGCTCTTTGAAACTTGGCACAATAATGTAGTTCCAAGTTCTATCGCTATGATTTGTGTCCTATGGACGTAGCCCCAAGCATACACTGACGAGAATCACTTTCATTGAAAGGGGTTCCCAAGCTTCCAAAAAACTACGATTTCCTGAAATCTCAGCAAATATTTTTTCACCCAATCTTGATGATACTTGCAGGTAATGATCAGTACACCAATCCCACTTGGCTCACCAAATTTCGTTCTTCTAGGGTAAACCGTTCGTTTGTACTAACCGTTTTCATGTTTAGGTTTCACTCTGTTTTCTCCTATATGGATACATGTAGTTGGAACTCTAAATCAAACACGGTTTGTGCTAGCTCTTTGAAACTTGGCACAATAATGTAGTTCCAAGTTCTATCGCTATGATTTGTTTCCTATGGACGTAGCCCCAAGCAGAGACTGACGAGAATCCCTTTCATTGAAAGGGGTTCCCAAGCTTCCAAAAAACTACGAGTTTCTATAAATCTCAGCAAACATTTTTTCACCCAATCTTGATGATACTGCCAGATAATGATCAGTACACCAAACCCACTTGGCTCACCAAATTTCGTTCTTCTAGGGTAAACTGTTCGTTTGTACTAACCGTTTTCATGTTTAGGTCTCACTCTGTTTTCTCAGATATGGATACATGTAGTTGGAACTCAAAATCAAATACGGTTTGTGCTAGCTCTGTGAAACTTGGCACAATAATGTAGTTCCAAGTTCTATCGCTATGGTTTGTGTCCTATTGAAGTAGCCCCAAGCAGAGACTGACGAGAATCACATTCATTGAAAGGGGTTGCCAAGCTTCCGAAAAACTACGAGTTTCCTGAAATCTCAGCAAACATTTTTTCACCCAATCTTGATGATACTGGTAGGTAATGATCAGTACACCAATCCCACTTGGCTCACCAAATTTCGTTCTTCTAGGTTAAACCGTTCCTTTGCAGTAACCGTTTTCATGTTTAGGTTTCACTCTGTTTTCTCCTATATGGATACATGTAGTTGGAACTCTAAATCAAACATGGTTTGTGCTAGCTCTTTGAAACTTGGCACAATAATGTAGTTCCAAGTTCTATCGCTATGGTTTGTGCCCTATTGAAGTAGCCCCAAGCAGAGACTGACGAGAATCACTTTCATTGAAAGGGGTTGCCAAGCTTCCGAAAAACTACGAGTTTCCTGAAATCTCAGCAAACATTTTTTCCCCCAATCTTGATGATACTGGCAGGTAATGATCAGTACACCATTCCCACTTGGCTCACCAAATTTCGTTCTTCTAGGTTAAACCGTTCCTTTGCAGTAACCGTTTTCATGTTTAGGTTTCACTCTGTTTTCTCCTATATGGATACATGTATTTGGAACACTAAATCAAACATGGGTTGTGCTAGCTCTTTGAAACTTGGCACAAAAATGTAGTTCCAAGTTCTATCCCTATGATTTGTGTCCTATTGAAGTAACCCCAAGCAGAGACTGACGAGAATCACTTTCATTGAAAGGGGTTGCCAAGCTTCCGAAAAACTACAAGTTCCTGAAATCTCAGCAAACTTTTTTTCACCAAATCTTGATGATACTGGCAGGTAATGATCAGAACAGTAATCGCACTTGGCTCACCAAATTTCGTTCTTCTATGTTAAACTGTTCATTTGCAGTAACCGTTTTCATGTTTAGATTTCACTCTGTTTTCTCCTATAGGGATACATGTAGTTGGAACTCTAAATCAAACACGGTTTGTGCTAGCTCTTTGAAACTTGGCACAATAATGTAGTTCCAAGTTCTATCGCTATGGTTTGTGCCGTATTGAAGTAGCCCCAAGCAGAGTCTGAAGAGAATCACTTTCATTGAAAAGGGTTGCCAAGCTTCCAAAAAACTACGAGTTTCCTGAAATCTCAGCAAACATTTTTTCACCCAATCTTGATGATACTTGCAGGTAATGATCAGTACACCAATCCCACTTGGTTCACCAAATTTCGTTCTTCTAGGTTAAACCGTTCCTTTGCAGTAACCGTTTACATGTTTAGGTTTCACTCTGTTTTGTCCTATATGGATACATGTAGTTGGAACTCTAAATCAAACACGGTTTGTGCTAGCTCTTTGAAACTTGGCACAAAAATATAGTACCAAGATCTCTCACTATGGTTTGTGTCCTATTGAAGTAACCCCAAGCAGAGACTGACCAGAATCTCTTTCATTGAAAGGGGTTGCCAAGCTTCCAAGAAACTACGATTTCCTGAAATCTCAGCAAACATTTTTTCACCCAATCTTGATGATACTGGCAGGTAATGATCAGTACACCAATCCCACTTGGCTCACCAAATTTCGTTTTCTAGGTTAAACCGTTCCTTTGCAGTAACCGTTTTCATGTTTAGGTTTCACTCTGTTTTCTCTTATATGGATACATGTATTTGGAACTCTAAATCAAACACGGTTTGTGCTAGCTCTTTGAAACTTGGCACAATAATGTAGTTCCAAGTTCTATCGCTATGGTTTGTGTCCTATTTTAGTAGCCCCAAGCAGAGACTGACGAGAATCACTTTCATTGAAAGGGGTTGCCAAGCTTCCGAAAAACTACGAGTTTCCGGAAATCTCTGCAAACTATATTTCACCCAATCTTGATGATACTGGCAGGTAATGATCAGTACACCAAACCCACTTGGCTCACCAAATTTCGTTTTTCTAGGTTAAACCATTCCTTTGCAGTAACCATTTTCATGGTTAGGTTTCACTCTGTTTTCTCCTATATGGATACATGTAGTTGGAACACTAAATCAAACACGGTTTGTGCTAGCTCTTTGAAACTTGGCACAAAAATGTAGTTCCAAGTTCTATCCCTATGGTTTGTGTCCTATTGAAGTAACCCAAAGCAGAGACTGACGAGAATCGCTTTCATTGAAAGGGGTTGCCAAGCTTCCGAAAAACTACGAGTTTCCTGAAATCTCAGCAAACATTTTTTCACCCAATCTTGATGATACTTGCAGGTAATGATCAGTACACCAATCCCACTTGGCTCACCAAATTTCGTTCTTCTAGGTTAAACCGTTCCATTGTAGTAACCGTTTTCATGTTTAGGTTTCACTCTGTTTTCTCCTATATGGATACATGTAGTTGGAACTCTAAATCAAACACGGTTTGTGCTAGCTTTTTGAAACTTGACACAATAACGTAGTTCCAAGTTCTATCGCTGTGGGTTGTGTCCTATTGAAGTAGCCCCAAGCAGAGACTGACGAGAATCACATTCATTGAAAGGGCTGGCCAAGCTTCCGAAAAACTACGAGTTTCCTGAAATCTCAGCAGACATTTTTTGACCCAATCTTGATGATACTGGCAGGTAATGATCAGTACAGCAATCCCACTTGGCTCACCAAATTTCGTTCTTCTAGGTTAAACCGTTCCTTTGCAGTAACCGTTTTCATATTTAGGTTTCACTCTGTTTTCTCCTATATGGATACATGTAGTTGGAACTCTAAATCAAACACGGTTTGTGCTAGCTCTTTGAAACTTTGCACAATAATGTCGTTCCAAGTTCTATCGCTATGGTTTGTGTCCTATTGAAGTAGCCCCAAGCAGAGACTGACGAGAATCACTTTCATTGAAAGGGGTTGCCAAGCTTCCAAAAAACTACGAGTTTCCTGAAATCTCAGCAAACATTTTTTCACCCAATCTTGATGATACTTGCAGGTAATGATCAGTACACCAATCCCACTTGGCTCACCAAATTTCGTTCTTCTAGGTTAAACCGTCCCTTTGCAGTAACCGTTTTCATGTTTAGGTTTCACTCCGTTTTCTCGTATATGGATACATATATTTGGAACACTAAATCAAACACGGTTTGTGCTAGCTCTTTGAATCTTGGCACAAAAATGTAGTTCCATGTTCTATCCCTATGGTTTGTGTCCTATTGAAGTAACCCCAAGCAGAGACTGACGAGAATCACTTTCATTGAAAGGGGTTGCCAAGCTTCCGAAAAACTACGAGTTTCCTGAAATCTCAGCAAACTTTTTTTCACCCAATCTTGATGATACTGGCAGGTAATGATCAGTACACCAATCCCACTTGGCTCACCAAATTTCGTTCTTCTAGGTTAAACCGTTCCTTTGCAGAAACCGTTTTCAAGTTTAGGTTTCACTCTGTTTTCTCCTATATGGATACATGTAGTTGGAACTCTAAATCAAACACGGTTTGTGCTAGCTCTTTGAAACTTGGCACAATAATGTAGTTCCAAGTTCTATCGCTATGGTTTGTGCCGTATTGAAGTAGCCCCAAGCAGAGTCTGAAGAGAATCACTTTCATTGAAAAGGGTTGCCAAGCTTCCAAAAAACTACGAGTTTCCTGAAATCTCAGCAAACATTTTTTCACCCAATCTTGATGATACTTGCAGGTAATGATCAGTACACCAATCCCACTTGGTTCACCAAATTTCGTTCTTCTAGGTTAAACCGTTCCTTTGCAGTAACCGTTTACATGTTTAGGTTTCACTCTGTTTTGTCCTATATGGATACATGTAGTTGGAACTCTAAATCAAACACGGTTTGTGCTAGCTCTTTGAAACTTGGCACAAAAATATAGTACCAAGATCTCTCACTATGGTTTGTGTCCTATTGAAGTAACCCCAAGCAGAGACTGACCAGAATCTCTTTCATTGAAAGGGGTTGCCAAGCTTCCAAGAAACTACGATTTCCTGAAATCTCAGCAAACATTTTTTCACCCAATCTTGATGATACTGGCAGGTAATGATCAGTACACCAATCCCACTTGGCTCACCAAATTTCGTTTTCTAGGTTAAACCGTTCCTTTGCAGTAACCGTTTTCATGTTTAGGTTTCACTCTGTTTTCTCTTATATGGATACATGTATTTGGAACTCTAAATCAAACACGGTTTGTGCTAGCTCTTTGAAACTTGGCACAATAATGTAGTTCCAAGTTCTATCGCTATGGTTTGTGTCCTATTTTAGTAGCCCCAAGCAGAGACTGACGAGAATCACTTTCATTGAAAGGGGTTGCCAAGCTTCCGAAAAACTACGAGTTTCCGGAAATCTCTGCAAACTATATTTCACCCAATCTTGATGATACTGGCAGGTAATGATCAGTACACCAAACCCACTTGGCTCACCAAATTTCGTTTTTCTAGGTTAAACCGTTCCTTTGCAGTAACCATTTTCATGGTTAGGTTTCACTCTGTTTTCTCCTATATGGATACATGTAGTTGGAACACTAAATCAAACACGGTTTGTGCTAGCTCTTTGAAACTTGGCACAAAAATGTAGTTCCAAGTTCTATCCCTATGGTTTGTGTCCTATTGAAGTAACCCAAAGCAGAGACTGACGAGAATCACTTTCATTGAAAGGGGTTGCCAAGCTTCCGAAAAACTACGAGTTTCCTGAAATCTCAGCAAACATTTTTTCACCCAATCTTGATGATACTTGCAGGTAATGATCAGTACACCAATCCCACTTGGCTCACCAAATTTCGTTCTTCTAGGTTAAACCGTTCCATTGTAGTAACCGTTTTCATGTTTAGGTTTCACTCTGTTTTCTCCTATATGGATACATGTAGTTGGAACTCTAAATCAAACACGGTTTGTGCTAGCTTTTTGAAACTTGACACAATAACGTAGTTCCAAGTTCTATCACTGTGGGTAGTGTCCTATTGAAGTAGCCCCAAGCAGAGACTGACGAGAATCACATTCATTGAAAGGGCTGGCCAAGCTTCCGAAAAACTACGAGTTTCCTGAAATCTCAGCAGACATTTTTTGACCCAATCTTGATGATACTGGCAGGTAATGATCAGTACAGCAATCCCACTTGGCTCACCAAATTTCGTTCTTCTAGGTTAAACCGTTCCTTTGCAGTAACCGTTTTCATATTTAGGTTTCACTCTGTTTTCTCCTATATGGATACATGTAGTTGGAACTCTAAATCAAACACGGTTTGTGCTAGCTCTTTGAAACTTTGCACAATAATGTCGTTCCAAGTTCTATCGCTATGGTTTGTGTCCTATTGAAGTAGCCCCAAGCAGAGACTGACGAGAATCACTTTCATTGAAAGGGGTTGCCAAGCTTCCAAAAAACTACGAGTTTCCTGAAATCTCAGCAAACATTTTTTCACCCAATCTTGATGATACTTGCAGGTAATGATCAGTACACCAATCCCACTTGGCTCACCAAATTTCGTTCTTCTAGGTTAAACCGTCCCTTTGCAGTAACCGTTTTCATGTTTAGGTTTCACTCCGTTTTCTCGTATATGGATACATATATTTGGAACACTAAATCAAACACGGTTTGTGCTAGCTCTTTGAATCTTGGCACAAAAATATAGTTCCATGTTCTATCCCTATGGTTTGTGTCCTATTGAAGTAACCCCAAGCAGAGACTGACGAGAATCACTTTCATTGAAAGGGGTTGCCAAGCTTCCGAAAAACTACGAGTTTCCTGAAATCTCAGCAAACTTTTTTTCACCCAATCTTGATGATACTGGCAGGTAATGATCAGTACACCAATCCCACTTGGCTCACCAAATTTCGTTCTTCTAGGTTAAACCGTTCCTTTGCAGAAACCGTTTTCAAGTTTAGGTTTCACTCTGTTTTCTCCTATATGGATACATGTAGTTGGAACTCTAAATCAAACACGGTTTGTGCTAGCTCTTTGAAACTTGGCACAATAATGTAGTTCCAAGTTCTATCGCTATGGTTTGTGCCGTATTGAAGTAGCCCCAAGCAGAGTCTGAAGAGAATCACTTTCATTGAAAAGGGTTGCCAAGCTTCCAAAAAACTACGAGTTTCCTGAAATCTCAGCAAACATTTTTTCACCCAATCTTGATGATACTTGCAGGTAATGATCAGTACACCAATCCCACTTGGTTCACCAAATTTCGTTCTTCTAGGTTAAACCGTTCCTTTGCAGTAACCGTTTACATGTTTAGGTTTCACTCTGTTTTGTCCTATATGGATACATGTAGTTGGAACTCTAAATCAAACACGGTTTGTGCTAGCTCTTTGAAACTTGGCACAAAAATATAGTACCAAGATCTCTCACTATGGTTTGTGTCCTATTGAAGTAACCCCAAGCAGAGACTGACCAGAATCTCTTTCATTGAAAGGGGTTGCCAAGCTTCCAAGAAACTACGATTTCCTGAAATCTCAGCAAACATTTTTTCACCCAATCTTGATGATACTGGCAGGTAATGATCAGTACACCAATCCCACTTGGCTCACCAAATTTCGTTTTCTAGGTTAAACCGTTCCTTTGCAGTAACCGTTTTCATGTTTAGGTTTCACTCTGTTTTCTCTTATATGGATACATGTATTTGGAACTCTAAATCAAACACGGTTTGTGCTAGCTCTTTGAAACTTGGCACAATAATGTAGTTCCAAGTTCTATCGCTATGGTTTGTGTCCTATTTTAGTAGCCCCAAGCAGAGACTGACGAGAATCACTTTCATTGAAAGGGGTTGCCAAGCTTCCGAAAAACTACGAGTTTCCGGAAATCTCTGCAAACTATATTTCACCCAATCTTGATGATACTGGCAGGTAATGATCAGTACACCAAACCCACTTGGCTCACCAAATTTCGTTTTTCTAGGTTAAACCGTTCCTTTGCAGTAACCATTTTCATGGTTAGGTTTCACTCTGTTTTCTCCTATATGGATACATGTAGTTGGAACACTAAATCAAACACGGTTTGTGCTAGCTCTTTGAAACTTGGCACAAAAATGTAGTTCCAAGTTCTATCCCTATGGTTTGTGTCCTATTGAAGTAACCCAAAGCAGAGACTGACGAGAATCACTTTCATTGAAAGGGGTTGCCAAGCTTCCGAAAAACTACGAGTTTCCTGAAATCTCAGCAAACATTTTTTCACCCAATCTTGATGATACTTGCAGGTAATGATCAGTACACCAATCCCACTTGGCTCACCAAATTTCGTTCTTCTAGGTTAAACCGTTCCATTGTAGTAACCGTTTTCATGTTTAGGTTTCACTCTGTTTTCTCCTATATGGATACATGTAGTTGGAACTCTAAATCAAACACGGTTTGTGCTAGCTTTTTGAAACTTGACACAATAACGTAGTTCCAAGTTCTATCGCTGTGGGTTGTGTCCTATTGAAGTAGCCCCAAGCAGAGACTGACGAGAATCACATTCATTGAAAGGGCTGGCCAAGCTTCCGAAAAACTACGAGTTTCCTGAAATCTCAGCAGACATTTTTTGACCCAATCTTGATGATACTGGCAGGTAATGATCAGTACAGCAATCCCACTTGGCTCACCAAATTTCGTTCTTCTAGGTTAAACCGTTCCTTTGCAGTAACCGTTTTCATATTTAGGTTTCACTCTGTTTTCTCCTATATGGATACATGTAGTTGGAACTCTAAATCAAACACGGTTTGTGCTAGCTCTTTGAAACTTTGCACAATAATGTCGTTCCAAGTTCTATCGCTATGGTTTGTGTCCTATTGAAGTAGCCCCAAGCAGAGACTGACGAGAATCACTTTCATTGAAAGGGGTTGCCAAGCTTCCAAAAAACTACGAGTTTCCTGAAATCTCAGCAAACATTTTTTCACCCAATCTTGATGATACTTGCAGGTAATGATCAGTACACCAATCCCACTTGGCTCACCAAATTTCGTTCTTCTAGGTTAAACCGTCCCTTTGCAGTAACCGTTTTCATGTTTAGGTTTCACTCCGTTTTCTCGTATATGGATACATATATTTGGAACACTAAATCAAACACGGTTTGTGCTAGCTCTTTGAATCTTGGCACAAAAATGTAGTTCCATGTTCTATCCCTATGGTTTGTGTCCTATTGAAGTAACCCCAAGCAGAGACTGACGAGAATCACTTTCATTGAAAGGGGTTGCCAAGCTTCCGAAAAACTACGAGTTTCCTGAAATCTCAGCAAACTTTTTTTCACCCAATCTTGATGATACTGGCAGGTAATGATCAGTACACCAATCCCACTTGGCTCACCAAATTTCGTTCTTCTAGGTTAAACCGTTCCTTTGCAGAAACCGTTTTCAAGTTTAGGTTTCACTCTGTTTTCTCCTATATGGATACATGTAGTTGGAACTCTAAATCAAACACGGTTTGTGCTAGCTCTTTGAAACTTGGCACAATAATGTAGTTCCAAGTTCTATCGCTGTGGGTTGTGTCCTATTGAAGTAGCCCCAAGCAGAGACTGACGAGAATCACTTTCATTGAAAGGGGTTGCCAAGCTTCCAAAAAACTACGAGTTTCCTGAAATCTCAGCAAACATTTTTTCACCCAATCTTGATGATACTTGCAGGTAATGATCAGTACACCAATCCCACTTGGCTCACCAAATTTCGTTCTTCTAGGTTAAACCGTTAATTTGTAGTAACCATTTTCATGTTTAGGTTTCACTCTGTTTTCTCCTATATGGATACATGTAGTTGGAACTCTAAATCAAACAGGGTTTGTGCTAGCTCTTTGAAACTTGGCACAATAATGTAGTTCCAAGTTCTATCGCTATGGGTTGTGTCCTATTGAAGTAGCCCCAAGCAGAGATTGACGAGAATCACTCATTGAACGGGGTTGCCAAGCTTCCAAAAAACTACGAGTTTCCTGAAATCTCAGCAAACATTTTTTCACCCAATCTTGATGATACTGGCAGGTAATGATCAGTACACCAATCCCACTTGGCTCACCAAATTTCGTTTTCTAGGTTAAACTCTTACTTTGCAGTAACCGTTTTCATGTTTAGGTTTCACTCTGTTTTCTCCTATATGGATACATGTAGTTGGAACTCTAAATCAAACACGGTTTGTGCTAGCTCTTTGAAACTTGGCACAATAAAGTAGTTCCAAGATCTATCGCTATGGTTTGTGTCCTATTGAAGTAGCCCCAAGCAGAGACTGACGAGAATCACTTTCATTGAAAGGGGTTGCCAACCTTCCGAAAAACTACGTGTTTCCGGAAATCTCTGCAAAATATATTTCACCCAATCTTGATGATACTGGCAGGTAATGATCAGTACAGCAATCCCACTTGGCTCACCAAATTTCGTTCTTCTAGGTTAAACCGTTCATTTGCAGTAACCGTTTTCATGTTTAGGTTTCACTCTGTTTTCTCCTATATGGATACATGTTGTTGGAACTCTAAATCAAACACGGTTTGTGTTAGTGCTTTGAAACTTGGCACAATAATATAGTTCCAAGTTCTATCGCTATGGTTTGTGCCCTATTAAGTAGCCCCAAGCAGAGACTGAAGACAATCACTTTCATTGAAAAGGGTTGCCAAGCTTCCAAAAAACTACGAGTTTCCTGAAATCTCAGCAAACATTTTTTCACCCAATCTTGATGATAGTGGCAGGTAATGATCAGTACACCAAACCCACTTGTCTCACCAAATTTCGTTCTTCTAGGTTAAACCGTCCCTTTGCAGTAACCGTTTTCATGTTTAGGTTTCACTCCGTTTTCTCCTATATGGATACATGTAGTTGGAACTCGAAACCAAATACGGTTTGTGCTAGCTCTTTGAAACTTGGCACAATAATGTAGTTCCAAGTTCTATCGCTATGGTTTGTGTCCTATTGAAGTAGCCCCAAGCAGAGACTGACGAGAATCACATTCATTGAAAGTGGTTGCCAAGCTTCCGAAAAACTACGAGTTTCCTGAAATCTCAGCAAATATTTTTTGACCCAATCTTGATGATACTGACAGGTAATGATCAGTACACCAATCCCACTTGGCTCACCAAATTTCGTTCTTCTAGGTTAAACCGTTCCTTTGCAGTAACCGTTTTCATATTTAGGTTTCACTCTGTTTTCTCCTATATGGATACATGTAGTTGGAACTCTAAATCAAACACGGTTTGTGCTGGCTCTTTGAAACTTGGCACAATAATGTAGTTCCAAGTTCTATCGCTATGGTTTGTGTCCTATTGAAGTAGCCCCAAGCAGAGACTGACGAGAATCACTTTCATTGAAAGGGATTGCCAAGCTTCCAAAAAACTACGAGGTTCCTGAAATCTCAGCAAACATTTTTCACCCAATCTTGATGATACATGCAGGTAATGATCAGTACTCCAATCCCACTTGGCTCCCCAAATTTCGTTCTTCTAGGTTAAACCGTTCCTTTGCAGTAACCGTTTTCATGTGTAGGTTTCACTCTGTTTTCTCCTATATGGATACATGTAGTTGGAACTCTAAATCAAACACGGTTTTTGCTAGCTCTTTGAAACTTGGCACAATAATGTAGTTCCAAGTTCTATCGCTGTGGGTTGTGTCCTATTGAAGTAGCCCCAAGCAGAGATTGACGAGAATCACATTCATTGAAAGGGGTTGCCAAGCTTACAAAAAACTACGAGTTTCCTATAATCTCAGCAAACACTTTTTGGCCCAATCTTGATGACACTGGCAGGTAATGATCAGTACAGCAATCCCACTTGGCTCACCAAATTTCGTTCTTCTAGGTTAAACCGTTCCTTTGCAGTAACAGTTTTCATATTTAGGTTTCACTCTGTTTTCTCCAATATGGATACATGTACTTGGAACTCTAAATCAAACACGGTTTGTGCTAGCTCTTTGAAACCTAGCACAATAATGTAGTTCCAAGTTCTATCGCTATGGGTTGTGTCCTATTGAAGTAGCCCCAAGCAGAGACTGACTAGAATCAATTTCATTGAAAGGGGTTGCCAAGCTTCCAAAAAACTACGAGTTTCCTGAAATCTCAGCAAACATTTTTTCACCCAATCTTGATGATACTTGCAGGTAATGATCAGGAAACCAATCCCACTTGGCTCACCAAATTTCGTTCTTCTAGGTTAAACCGTTCCTTTGTAGTAACCGTTTTCATGTTTAGGTTTCACTCTGTTTTCTCCTATATGGATACATGTAGTTGGAACTCTAAATCAAACAGGGTTTCTGCTAGCTCTTTGAAACTTGGCACAATAATGTAGTTCCAAGTTCTATCGCTATGGGTTGTGTCCTATTGAAGTAGCCCCAAGCAGAGATTGACGAGAATCACTCATTGAAAGGGGTTGCCAAGCTTCCAAAAAACTACGAGTTTCCTGAAATCTCAGCAAACATTTTTTCACCCAATCCTGATGATACTGGCAGGTAATGATCAGTACACCAAACCCACTTGGATCACCAAATTTCGTTCTTCTAGGTTAAACCGTTCCTTTGCAGCAACCGTTTTCATGTTTAGGTTTCACTCTGTTTTCTCCTATATGGATACATGTAGTTGGAACTCTAAATCAAACACGGTTTGTGCTAGCTCTTTGAAACTTGGCACAATAATATAGTTCCAAGATCTATCGCTATGGTTTGTGTCCTATTGTAGTAACCCC
The DNA here is from genome assembly GCF_045843805.1 of Urocitellus parryii. Classification (NCBI taxonomy): domain Eukaryota; kingdom Metazoa; phylum Chordata; class Mammalia; order Rodentia; family Sciuridae; genus Urocitellus; species Urocitellus parryii. The sequence continues at coordinate 67,702 of NW_027552877.1, forward strand.
TAGGAGAGTCTGATGAGAATCACTTTCATTGAAAGGGGTTGCCAAGCTTCCAAGAAACTACGATTTCCTGAAATCTCAGCAAACATTTTTTCACCCAATCTTGATGGTACATGCAGGTAATGATCAGTACACCAATCCCACTTGGCTCACCAAATTTCGTTCTTCTAGGTTAAACCGTTCCTTTGCAGTAACCGTTTTCATGTTTAGGTTTCACTCTGTTTTCTCCTATATGGATACATGTAGTTGGAACTCTAAATCAAACACGGTTTGTGCTAGCTCTTTGAAACTTGGCACAATAATGTAGTTCCAAGTTCTATCGCTATGGTTTGTGTCCTATTGAAATAGCCCCAAGCACAGACTGACGAGAATCACATTCATTGAAAGGGCTTGCCAAGCTTCCGAAAAACTACGAGTTTCCTGAAATCTCAGCAAACATTTTTTGACCCAATCTTGATGATACTGGCAGGTAATGATCAGTACAGCAATCCCACTTGGCTCACCAAATTTCGTTCTTCTGGGTTAAACCGTTCCTTTGCAGGAACCGTTTTCATATTTAGGTTTCACTCTGTTTTCTCCTATATGGATACATGTAGTTGGAACTCTAAATCAAACACGGTTTGTGCTAGCTCTTTGAAACTTGGCACAATAATGTAGTTCCAAGTTCTATCGCTATGGTTTGTGTCCTATTGAAGTAGCCCCAAGCAGAGACTGACTAGAATCACTTTCATTGAAAGGGATTGCCAAGCTATCAAAAAACTACGAGTTTCCTGAAATCTCAGCAAACATTTTTTCACCCAATCTTGATGATACATGCAGGTAATGATCAGTACACCAATCCCACTTGGCTCACCAAATTTCGTTCTTCTAGGTTAAACCGTCCCTTTGCAGTAACCGTTTTCATGTTTAGGTTTCACTCTGTTTTCTCCTATATGGATACATGTAGTTGGAACTCTAAATCAAACACGGTTTGTGCTAGCTCTTTGAAACTTGGCACAATAATGTAGTTCCAAGTTCTATCGCTGTGGGTTGTGTCCTATTGAAGTAGGCGCAAGCAGAGATTGACGAGAATCACATTCATTGAAAGGGGTTGCCAAGCTTCCAAAAAACTACGAGTTTCCTGAAATCTCAGCAAACATTTTTTCACCCAATCTTGATGATACTTGCAGGTAATGATCAGTACACCAATCCCACTTGGCTCACCAAATTTCGTTTTTCTAGGTTAAACCGTTCCTTTGCAGTAACCGTTTTCATGTTTAGGTTTCACTCTGTTTTCTCCTATATGGATACATGTAGTTGGAACTCTAAATCAAACCCGGTTTGTGCTAGCTCTTTGAAACTTGGCACAATAAAGTAGTTCCAAGATCTATCGCTATGGTTTGTGTCCTATTGAAGTAGCCCCAAGCAGAGACTGACGAGAATCACTTTTATTGAAAGGGGTTGCCAACCTTCCGAAAAACTACGAGTTTCCGGAAATCTCTGCAAACATTTTTTGACCCAATCTTGATGATACTGGCAGGTAATGATCAGTACAGCAATCCCACTTGGCTCACAAAATTTCGTTCTTCTAGGTTAAACCGTTCCTTTGCAGTAACCGTTTTCATGTTTAGGTTTCACTCTGTTTTCTCCTATAAGGATACATGTAGTTGGAACTCGAAATCAAATACGGTTTGTGCTAGCTCTTTGAAACTTGGCACAATAATGTAGTTCCAAGTTCTATCGCTATACTTTGTGTCCTATTGAAGTAGCCCCAAGCAGAGACTGACGAGAATCACTTTCATTGAAAGGGGTTGCCAACCTTCCGAAAAACTACGAGTTTCCGGAAATCTCTGCAAAATATATTTCACCCAATCTTGATGATACTGGCAGGTAATGATCAGTACAGCAATCCCACTTGGCTCAACAAATTTCGTTCTTCTAGGTTAAACCGTTCCTTTACAGTAACCGTTTTCATATTTAGGTTTCACTCTGTTTTCTCCTATATGGATACATGTAGTTGGAACTCTAAATCAAACACGGTTTGTGCTAGCTCTTTGAAACTTGGCACAATAATGTAGTTCCAAGTTCTATCGCTATGGTTTGTGTCCTATTGAAGTAGCCCCAAGCAGAGACTGACGAGAATCACTTTCATTGAAAGGGATTGCCAAGCTTCCAAAAAACTACGAGTTTCCTGAAATCTCAGCAAACATTTTTCACCCAATCTTGATGATACATGCAGGTAATGATCAGTACTCCAATCCCACTTGGCTCCCCAAATTTCGTTCTTCTAGGTTAAACCGTTCCTTTGTAGTAACCGTTTACATGTTTAGGTTTCACTCTGGTTTCTCCTATATGGATACATGTAGTTGGAACTCTAAATCAAACACGGTTTTTGCTAGCTCTTTGAAACTTGGCAAAATAATGTAGTTCCAAGTTCTATCACTGTGGGTTGTGTCCTATTGAAGTAGCCCCAAGCAGAGATTGACGAGAATCACATTCATTGAAAGGGGTTGCCAAGCTTCCAAAAAACTACGAGTTTCCTGAAATCTCAGCAAACATTTTTTGACCCAATCTTGATGATACTGGCAGGTAATGATCAGTACAGCAATCCCACTTGGCTCACCAAATTTCGTTCTTCTAGGTTAAACCGTTCCTTTGCAGTAACCGTTTTCATGTTTAGGTTTCACTCTGTTTTCTCCTATATGGATACATGTAGTTGGAACTCGAAATCAAATACGGTTTGTGCTAGCTCTTTGAAACTTGGCACAGTAATGTAGTTCCAAGTTCTATCGCTATGCTTTGTGTCCTATTGAAGTAGCCCCAAGCAGAGACTGACGAGAATCACTTTCATTGAAAGGGGTTGCCAACCTTCCGAAAAACTACGAGTTTCCGGAAATCTCTGCAAAATATATTTCACCCAATCTTGATGATACTGGCAGGTAATGATCAGTACAGCAATCCCACTTGGCTCAACAAATTTCGTTCTTCTAGGTTAAACCGTTCCTTTACAGTAACCGTTTTCATATTTAGGTTTCACTCTGTTTTCTCCTATATGGATACATGTAGTTGGAACTCTAAATCAAACACGGTTTGTGCTAGCTCTTTGAAACTTGGCACAAAAATGTAGTTCCAAGTTCTATCCCTATAATTTGTGTCCTATTGAAGTAACCCCAAGCAGAGACTGACGAGAATCACTTTCATTGAAAGTGGTTGCCAAGCTACCAAAAAACCACGAGTTTCCTGAAATCTCAGCAAACATTTTTTCACCCAATCTTGATGATACATGCAGGTAATGATCAGTACACCAATCCCACTTGGCTCCCCAAATTTCGTTCTTCTAGGTTAAACCGTTCCTTTGTAGTAACCGTTTACATGTTTAGGTTTCACTCTGGTTTCTCCTATATGGATACATGTAGTTGGAACTCTAAATCAAACACGGTTTTTGCTAGCTCTTTGAAACTTGGCACAATAATGTAGTTCCAAGTTCTATCGCTGTGGGTTGTGTCCTATTGAAGTAGCCCCAAGCAGAGACTGACGAGAATCACATTCATTGAAAGGGGTTGCCAAGCTTCCAAAAAACTACGAGTTTCCTGAAATCTCAGCAAACATTTTTTCACCCAATCTTGATGATACTTGCAGGTAATGATCAGTACACCATTCCCACTTGGCTCACCAAATTTCGTTATTCTAGGTTAAACCGTTCCTTTGCAGTATCCGTTTTCATGTTTAGGTTTCACTCTGTTTTCTCCTATATGGATACATGTAGTTGGAACACTAAATCAAACATGGGTTGTGCTAGCTCTTTGAAACTTGGCACAAAAATGTAGTTCCAAGTTCTATCCCTATAATTTGTGTCCTATTGAAGTAACCCCAAGCAGAGACTGACGAGAATCACTTTCATTGAAAGGGGTTGCCAAGCTACCAAAAAACCACGAGTTTCCTGAAATCTCAGCAAACATTTTTTCACCCAATCTTGATTATACTGGCAGGTAATGATCAGTACACCAATCCCACTTGGCTCACCAAATTTCGTTTTCTAGGTTAAACCGTTCCTTTGCAGTAACCGTTTTCAAGTTTAGGTTTCACTCTGTTTTCTCCTATATGGATACATGTAGTTGGAACTCTAAATCAAACACGGTTTGTGCTAGCTCTTTGAAACTTGGCACAATAATGTAGTTCCAAGTTCTATCTCTATGGTTTGTGTCCTATTGAAGTAGCCCCAAGCAGAGACTGACGAGAATCACTTTCATTGAAAGGGGTTGCCAACCTTCCGAAAAACTACGAGTTTCCGGAAATCTCTGCAAAATATATTTCACCCAATCTTGATGATACTGGCAGGTAATGATCAGTACAGCAATCCCACTTGGCTCACCAAATTTCGTTCTTCAAGGTTAAACCGTTCATTTGCAGTAACTGTTTTCATGTTTAGGTTTCACTCTGTTTTCTCCTATATGGATACATGTAGTTGGAACTCTAAATCAAACACGGTTTGTGCTAGCTCTTTGAAACTTGGCACAATAATGTAGTTCCAAGTTCTATCGCTGTGGGTTGTGTCCTATTGAAGTAGCCCCAAGCAGAGACTGACGAGAATCACTTTCATTGAAAGGGGTTGCCAAGCTTCCAAAAAACTACGAGTTTCCTGAAATCTCAGCAAACATTTTTTCACCCAATCTTGATGATACTTGCAGGTAATGATCAGTACACCAATCCCACTTGGCTCACCAAATTTCGTTCTTCTAGGTTAAACCGTTCCTTTGCAGTAACCGTTTTCATGTTTAGGTTTCACTCTGTTTTCTCCTATATGGATACATATAGTTGGAACTCTAAATCAAACACGGTTTTTGCTAGCTCTTTGAAACTTGGCACAATAATGTAGTTCCAAGTTCTATCGCTATGGTTTGTGTCCTATTGAAGTAGCCCCAAGCAGAGACTGACGAGAATCACTTTCATTGAAAGGGATTGCCAAGCTTCCAAAAAACTACGAGTTTCCTGAAATCTCAGCAAACATTTTTCACCCAATCTTGATGATACATGCAGGTAATGATCAGTACTCCAATCCCACTTGGCTCCCCAAATTTCGTTCTTCTAGGTTAAACCGTTCCTTTGTAGTAACAGTTTACATGTTTAGGTTTCACTCTGGTTTCTCCTATATGGATACATGTAGTTGGAACTCTAAATCAAACACGGTTTTTGCTAGCTCTTTGAAACTTGGCACAATAATGTAGTTCCAAGTTCTATCACTGTGGGTTGTGTCCTATTGAAGTAGCCCCAAGCAGAGATTGACGAGAATCACATTCATTGAAAGGGGTTGCCAAGCTTCCAAAAAACTACGAGTTTCCTGAAATCTCAGCAAACATTTTTTGACCCAATCTTGATGATACTGGCAGGTAATGATCAGTACAGCAATCCCACTTGGCTCACCAAATTTCGTTCTTCTAGGTTAAACCGTTCCTTTGCAGTAACCGTTTTCATATTTAGGTTTCACTCTGTTTTCTCCAATATGGATACATGTAGTTGGAACTCTAAATCAAACACGGTTTGTGCTAGCTCTTTGAAACTTAGCACAATAATGTAGTTCCAAGTTCTATCGCTATGGTTTGTGTCCTATTGAAGTAGCCCCAAGCAGAGACTGACTAGAATCAATTTCATTGAAAGGGGTTGCCAAGCTTCCAAAAAACTACGAGTTTCCTGAAATCTCAGCAAACATTTTTTCACCCAATCTTGATGATACTTGCAGGTAATGATCAGGACACCAATCCCACTTGGCTCACCAAATTTCGTTCTTCTAGGTTAAACCGTTCCTTTGTAGTAACCGTTTTCATGTTTAGGTTTCACTCTGTTTTCTCCTATATGGATACATATAGTTGGAACTCTAAATCAAACACGGTTTGTGCTAGCTCTTTGAAACTTGGCACAATAATATAGTTCCAAGATCTATCGCTATGGTTTGCGTCCTATTGTAGTAACCCCTAGGAGAGACTGATGAGAATCACTTTCATTGAAAGGGGTTGCCAAGCTTCCAAGAAACTACGATTTCCTGAAATCTCAGCAAACATTTTTTCACCCAATCGTGATGGTACATGCAGGTAAAGATCAGTACACCAATCCCACTTGGCTCACCAAATTTCGTTCTTCTAGGTTAAACCGTTCCTTTGTAGTTACCGTTTACATGTTTAGGTTTCACTCTGTTTTCTCCAATATGGATACATGTAGTTGGAACTCTAAATCAAACACGGTTTGTGTTAGTGCTTTGAAACTTGGCACAATAATATAGTTCCAAGTTCTATCGCTGTGGGTTGTGTCCTATTGAAGTAGCCCCAAGCAGAGATTGACGAGAATCACTCATTGAAAGGGGTTGCCAAGCTTCCAAAAAACTACGAGTTTCTAGAAATCTCAGCAAACATTTTTTCACCCAATCTTGATGATACTGGCAGGTAATGATCAGTACACCAAACCCACTTGGCTCACCAAATTTCGTTGTTCTAGGTTAAACCGTTCCTTTGCAGCAACCGTTTTCATGTTTAGGTTTCACTCTGTTTTCTCCTATATGGATACATGTAGTTGGAACTCTAAATCAAACACGGTTTGTGCTAGCTCTTTGAAACTTGGCACAATAATATAGTTCCAAGAACTATCGCTATGGTTTGTGTCCTATTGTAGTAACCCCTAGGAGAGACTGATGAGAATCACTTTCATTGAAAGGGGTTGCCAAGCTTCCAAGAAACTACGATTTCCTGAAATCTCAGCAAACATTTTTTCACCCAATCTTGATGATACTGGCAGGTAATGATCAGTACACCAATCCCACTTGGCTCACCAAATTTCGTTCTTCTAGGTTAAACCGTTCCTTTGCAGTAACCGTTTTCATATTTAGGTTTCACTCTGTTTTCTCCTATATGGATACATGTAGTTGGAACTCTAAATCAAACCCGGTTTGTGCTAGCTCTTTGAAACTTGGCACAATAATGTAGTTCCAAGTTCTATCGCTATGGTTTGTGTCCTATTGAAGTAGCCCCAAGCAGAGACTGACGAGAATCTCTTTCATTGAAAGGGATTGCCAAGCTTCCAAAAAACTACGAGTTTCCTGAAATCTCAGCAAACATTTTTTCACCCAATCTTGATGATACATGCAGGTAATGATCAGTACACCAATCCCACTTGGCTCCCCAAATTTCGTTCTTCTAGGTTAAACCGTTCCTTTGTAGTAACCGTTTACATGTTTAGGTTTCACTCTGGTTTCTCCTATATGGATACATGTAGTTGGAACTCTAAATCAAACACGGTTTTTGCTAGCTCTTTGAAACTTGGCACAATAATGTAGTTCCAAGTTCTATCGCTGTGGGTTGTGTCCTATTGAAGAAGCCCCAAGCAGAGACTGACGAGAATCACATTCATTGAAAGGGGTTGCCAAGCTTCCAAAAAACTACGAGTTTCCTGAAATCTCAGCAAACATTTTTTCACCCAATCTTGATGATACTTGCAGGTAATGATCAGTACACCAAACCCACTTGTCTCACCAAATTTCGTTCTTCTAGGTTAAACCGTCCCTTTGCAGTAACCGTTTTCATGTTTAGGTTTCACTCCGTTTTCTCCTATATGGATACATGTAGTTGGAACACTAAATCAAACATGGGTTGTGCTAGCTCTTTGAAACTTGGCACAAAAATGTAGTTCCAAGTTCTATCCCTATAATTTGTGTCCTATTGAAGTAACCCCAAGCAGAGACTGACGAGAATCACAATCATTGAAAGGGGTTGCCAAGCTTCCGAAAAACTACGAGTTTCCTGAAATCTCAGCAAATATTTTTTGACCCAATCTTGATGATACTGGCAGGTAATGATCAGTACAGCAATCCCACTTGGCTCACCAAATTTCGTTCTTCTAGGTTAAACCGTTCCTTTGCAGTAACCGTTTTCATATTTAGGTTTCACCCTGTTTTCTCCTATATGGATACATGTAGTTGGAACTCGAAATCAAATACGGTTTGTGCTAGCTCATTGAAACTTGGCCCAATAATGTAGTTCCAAGTTCTATCGCTGTGGGTTGTGTCCTATTGAAGTAGCCCCAAGCAGAGACTGACGAGAATCACTTTCATGGAAAGGGGTTGCCAAGCTTCCAAAAAACTACGAGTTTCCTGAAATCTCAGCAAACATTTTTTCACCCAATCTTGATGATACTTGCAGGAAATGATCAGTACACCAATCCCACTTGGCTCACCAAATTTCGTTCTTCTAGGTAAAACCGTTCCTTTGCAGTAATCGTTTTCATGTTTAGGTTTCACTCTGGTTTCTCCTATATGGATACATGTAGTTGGAACTCTAAATCAAACACGGTTTTTGCTAGCTCTTTGAAACTTGGCACAATAATGTAGTTCCACGTGATATCGCTATGGTTTTTGTCCTATTGAAGTAGCCCCAAGCAGAGACTGACGAGAATCACATTCATTGAAAGGGATTGCCAAGCCTCCGAAAAACTACCAGTTTCCTGAAATCTCAGCAAACATTTTTTGACCCAATCTTGATGATACTGGGAGGTAATGATCAGTATAGCAATCCCACTTGGCTCACCAAATGTCGTTCTTCTAGGTTAAACCGTTCCTTTGCAGTAACCGTTTTCATATTTAGGTTTCACTCTGTTTTCTCCTATATGGATACATGTAGTTGGAACTCTAAATCAAACACGGTTTGTGCTGGCTCTTTGAAACTTGGCACAATAATGTAGTTCCAAGTTCTATCGCTATGGTTTGTGTCCTATTGAAGTAGCCCCAAGCAGAGACTGACGAGAATCACTTTCATTGAATGGGATTGCCAAGCTTCCAAAAAACTACGAGTTTCCTGAAATCTCAGCAAACTTTTTTCACCCAATCTTGATGATACATGCAGGTAATGATCAGTACTCCAATCCCACTTGGCTCCCCAAATTTCGTTCTTCTAGGTTAAACCGTTCCTTTGTAGTAACCGTTTACATGTTTAGGTTTCACTCTGTTTTCTCCTATATGGATACATGTAGTTGGAACTCTAAATCAAACACGGTTTTTGCTAGCTCTTTGAAACTTGGCACAATAATGTAGTTCCAAGTTCTATCGCTGTGGGTTGTGTCCGATTGAAGTAGCCCCAAGCAGAGATTGACGAGAATCACATTCATTGAAAGGGGTTGCCAAGCTCACAAAAAACTACGAGTTTCCTGAAATCTCAGCAAACATTTTTTGACCCAATCTTGATGATACTGGCAGGTAATGATCAGTACAGCAATCCCACTTGGCTCACCAAATTTCGTTCTTCTAGGTTAAACCGTTCCTTTGCAGTAACAGTTTTCATATTTAGGTTTCACTCTGTTTTCTCCAATATGGATACATGTACTTGGAACTCTAAATCAAACACGGTTTGTGCTAGCTCTTTGAAACTTAGCACAATAATGTAGTTCCAAGTTCTATCGCTATGGTTTGTGTCCTATTGAAGTAGCCCCAAGCAGAGACTGACTAGAATCAATTTCATTGAAAGGGGTTGCCAAGCTTCCAAAAAACTACGAGTTTCCTGAAATTTCAGCAAACATTTTTTCACCCAATCTTGATGATACTTGCAGGTAATGATCAGGACACCAATCCCACTTGGCTCACCAAATTTCGTTCTTCTAGGTTAAACCGTTCCTTTGTAGTAACCGTTTTCATGTTTAGGTTTCACTATGTTTTCTCCTATATGGATACATGTAGTTGGAACTCTAAATCAAACAGGGTTTGTGCTAGCTCTTTGAAACTTGGCACAATAATGTAGTTCCAAGTTCTATCGCTATGGGTTGTGTCCTACTGAAGTAGCCCCAAGCAGAGATTGACGAGAATCACTCATTGAAAGGGGTTGCCAAGCTTCCAAAAAACTACGAGTTTCCTGAAATCCCAGCAAACATTTTTTCACCCAATCCTGATGATACTGGCAGGTAATGATCAGTACACCAAACCTACTTGGATCACCAAATTTCGTTCTTCTAGGTTAAACCGTTCCTTTGCAGCAACCGTTTTCATGTTTAGGTTTCACTCTGTTTTCTCCTATATGGATACATGTAGTTGGAACTCTAAATCAAACACGGTTTGTGCTAGCTCTTTGAAACTTGGCACAATAATATAGTTCCAAGATCTATCGCTATGGTTTGTGTACTATTGTAGTAACCCCTAGGAGAGTCTGATGAGAATCACTTTCATTGAAAGGGGTTGCCAAGCTTCCAAGAAACTACGATTTCCTGAAATCTCAGCAAACATTTTTTCACCCAATCTTGATGGTACATGCAGGTAATGATCAGTACACCAATCCCACTTGGCTCACCAAATTTCGTTCTTCTAGGTTAAACCGTTCCTTTGCAGTAACCGTTTTCATGTTTAGGTTTCACTCTGTTTTCTCCTATATGGATACATGTAGTTGGAACTCTAAATCAAACACGGTTTGTGCTAGCTCTTTGAAACTTGGCACAGTCATGTAGTTCCAAGATCTATCGCTATGGTTTGTGTCCTATTGAAGTAGCCCCAAGCAGAGACTGACGAGAATCACATTCATTGAAAGGGCTTGCCAAGCTTCCGAAAAACTACGAGTTTCCTGAAATCTCAGCAAACATTTTTTGACCCAATCTTGATGATACTGGCAGGTAATGATCAGTACAGCAATCCCACTTGGCTCACCAAATTTCGTTCTTCTAGGTTAAACCGTTCCTTTGCAGTAACCGTTTTCATATTTAGGTTTCACTCTGTTTTCTCCTATATGGATACATGTAGTTGGAACTCTAAATCAAACACGGTTTGTGCTAGCTCTTTGAAACTTGGCACAATAATGTAGTTCCAAGTTCTATCGCTATGGTTTGTGTCCTATTGAATTAGCCCCAAGCAGAGACTGACGAGAGTCACTTTCATTGAAAGGGATTGCCAAGCTATCAAAAAACTACGAGTTTCCTGAAATCTCAGCAAACATTTTTTCACCCAATATTGATGATACATGCAGGTAATGATCAGTACACCAATCCCACTTGGCTCACCAAATTTCGTTCTTCTAGGTTAAACCGTCCCTTTGCAGTAACCGTTTTCATGTTTAGGTTTCACTCTGTTTTCTCCTATATGGATACATGTAGTTGGAACTCTAAATCAAACACGGTTTGTGCTAGCTCTTTGAAACTTGGCACAATAAAGTAGTTCCAAGATCTATCGCTATGGTTTGTGTCCTATTGAAGTAGCCTCAAGCAGAGACTGACGAGAATCACTTTTATTGAAAGGGGTTGAAAACCTTCCGAAAAACTACGAGTTTCCGGAAATCTCTGCAAACATTTTTTGACCCAATCTTGATGATACTGGCAGGTAATGATCAGTACAGCAATCCCACTTGGCTCACAAAATTTCATTCTTCTAGGTTAAACCGTTCCTTTGCAGTAACCGTTTTCATGTTTAGGTTTCACTCTGTTTTCTCCTATAAGGATACATGTAGTTGGAACTCGAAATCAAATACGGTTTGTGCTAGCTCTTTGAAACTTGGCACAATAATGTAGTTCCAAGTTCTATCGCTATGCTTTGTGTCCTATTGAAGTAGCCCCAAGCAGAGACTGACGAGAATCACTTTCATTGAAAGGGGTTGCCAACCTTCCGAAAAACTACGAGTTTCCGGAAATCTCTGCAAAATATATTTCACCCAATCTTGATGATACTGGCAGGTAATGATCAGTACAGCAATCCCACTTGGCTCAACAAATTTCGTTCTTCTAGGTTAAACCGTTCCTTTACAGTAACCGTTTTCATATTTAGGTTTCACTCTGTTTTCTCCTATATGGATACATGTAGTTGGAACTCTAAATCAAACACGGTTTGTGCTAGCTCTTTGAAACTTGGCACAATAATGTAGTTCCAAGTTCTATCGCTATGGTTTGTGTCCTATTGAAGTAGCCCCAAGCAGAGACTGACGAGAATCACTTTCATTGAAAGGGATTGCCAAGCTTCCAAAAAACTACGAGTTTCCTGAAATCTCAGCAAACATTTTTCACCCAATCTTGATGATACATGCAGGTAATGATCAGTACTCCAATCCCACTTGGCTCCCCAAATTTCGTTCTTCTAGGTTAAACCGTTCCTTTGTAGTAACAGTTTACATGTTTAGGTTTCACTCTGGTTTCTCCTATATGGATACATGTAGTTGGAACTCTAAATCAAACACGGTTTTTGCTAGCTCTTTGAAACTTGGCACAATAATGTAGTTCCAAGTTCTATCACTGTGGGTTGTGTCCTATTCAAGTAGCCCCAAGCAGAGATTGACTAGAATCACATTCATTGAAAGGGGTTGCCAAGCTTCCAAAAAACTACGAGTTTCCTGAAATCTCAGCAAACATTTTTTGACCCAATCTTGATGATACTGGCAGGTAATGATCAGTACAGCAATCCCACTTGGCTCACCAAATTTCGTTCTTCTAGGTTAAACCGTTCCTTTGCAGTAACCGTTTTCATATTTAGGTTTCACCCTGTTTTCTCCTATATGGATACATGTAGTTGGAACTCTAAATCAAATACGGTTTGTGCTAGCTCATTGAAACTTGGCCCAATAATGTAGTTCCAAGTTCTATCGCTGTGGGTTGTGTCCTATTGAAGTAGCCCCAAGCAGAGACTGACGAGAATCACTTTCATTGAAAGGGGTTGCCAAGCTTCCAAAAAACTACGAGTTTCCTGAAATCTCAGCAAACATTTTTTCACCCAATCTTGATGATACTTGCAGGATATGATCAGTACACCAATCCCACTTGGCTCACCAAATTTCGTTCTTCTAGGTTAAACCGTTCCTTTGCAGTAATCGTTTTCATGTTTAGGTTTCACTCTGGTTTCTCCTATATGGATACATGTAGTTGGAACTCTAAATCAAACACGGTTTTTGCTAGCTCTTTGAAACTTGGCACAATAATGTAGTTCCACGTGATATCGCTATGGTTTTTGTCCTATTGAAGTAGCCCCAAGCAGAGACTGACGAGAATCACATTCATTGAAAGGGATTGCCAAGCCTCCGAAAAACTACCAGTTTCCTGAAATCTCAGCAAACATTTTTTGACCCAATCTTGATGATACTGGGAGGTAATGATCAGTATAGCAATCCCACTTGGCTCACCAAATGTCGTTCTTCTAGGTTAAACCGTTCCTTTGCAGTAACCGTTTTCATATTTAGGTTTCACTCTGTTTTCTCCTATATGGATACATGTAGTTGGAACTCTAAATCAAACACGGTTTGTGCTGGCTCTTTGAAACTTGGCACAATAATGTAGTTCCAAGTTCTATCGCTATGGTTTGTGTCCTATTGAAGTAGCCCCAAGCAGAGACTGACGAGAATCACTTTCATTGAATGGGATTGCCAAGCTTCCAAAAAACTACGAGTTTCCTGAAATCTCAGCAAACTTTTTTCACCCAATCTTGATGATACATGCAGGTAATGATCAGTACTCCAATCCCACTTGGCTCCCCAAATTTCGTTCTTCTAGGTTAAACCGTTCCTTTGTAGTAACCGTTTACATGTTTAGGTTTCACTCTGGTTTCTCCTATATGGATACATGTAGTTGGAACTCTAAATCAAACACGGTTTTTGCTAGCTCTTTGAAACTTAGCACAATAATGTAGTTCCAAGTTCTATCGCTGTGGGTTGTGTCCTATTGTAGTAGCACCAAGCAGAGATTGACGAGAATCACATTCATTGAAAGGGGTTGCCAAGCTTACAAAAAACTACGAGTTTCCTGAAATCTCAGCAAACATTTTTTGACCCAATCTTGATGATACTGGCAGGTAATGATCAGTACAGCAATCCCACTTGGCTCACCAAATTTCGTTCTTCTAGGTTAAACCGTTCCTTTGCAGTAACAGTTTTCATATTTAGGTTTCACTCTGTTTTCTCCAATATGGATACATGTAGTTGGAACTCTAAATCAAACACGGTTTGTGCTAGCTCTTTGAAACTTGGCACAATAAAGTAGTTCCAAGATCTATCGCTATGGTTTGTGTCCTATTGAAGTAGCCCCAAGCAGAGACTGACGAGAATCACTTTTATTGAAAGGGGTTGCCAACCTTCCGAAAAACTACGAGTTTCCGGAAATCTCTGCAAACATTTTTTGACCCAATCTTGATGATACTGGCAGGTAATGATCAGAACAGCAATCCCACTTGGCTCACAAAATTTCATTCTTCTAGGTTAAACCGTTCCTTTGCAGTAACCGTTTTCATGTTTAGGTTTCACTCTGTTTTCTCCTATAAGGATACATGTAGTTGGAACTCGAAATCAAATACGGTTTGTGCTAGCTCTTTGAAACTTGGCACAATAATGTAGTTCCAAGTTCTATCGCTATGCTTTGTGTCCTATTGAAGTAGCCCCAAGCAGAGACTGACGAGAATCACTTTCATTGAAAGGGGTTGCCAACCTTCCGAAAAACTACGAGTTTCCGGAAATCTCTGCAAAATATATTTCACCCAATCTTGATGATACTGGCAGGTAATGATCAGTACAGCAATCCCACTTGGCTCAACAAATTTCGTTCTTCTAGGTTAAACCGTTCCTTTACAGTAACCGTTTTCATATTTAGGTTTCAGTCTGTTTTCTCCTATATGGATACATGTAGTTGGAACTCTAAATCAAACACGGTTTGTGCTAGCTCTTTGAAACTTGGCACAATAATGTAGTTCCAAGTTCTATCGCTATGGTTTGTGTCCTATTGTAGTAGCCCCAAGCAGAGACTGACGAGAATCACTTTCATTGAAAGGGATTGCCAAGCTTCCAAAAAACTACGAGTTTCCTGAAATCTCAGCAAACATTTTTCACCCAATCTTGATGATACATGCAGGTAATGATCAGTACTCCAATCCCACTTGGCTCACCAAATTTCGTTCTTCTAGGTTAAACCGTTCCTTTGTAGTAACCGTTTACATGTTTAGGTTTCACTCTGGTTTCTCCTATATGGATACATGTAGTTGGAACTCTAAATCAAACACGGTTTTTGCTAGCTCTTTGAAACTTGGCACAATAATGTAGTTCCAAGTTCTATCACTTGGGTTGTGTCCTATTGAAGTAGCCCCAAGCAGAGATTGACGAGAATCACATTCATTGAAAGGGGTTGCCAAGCTTCCAAAAAACTACGAGTTTCCTGAAATCTCAGCAAACATTTTTTGACCCAATCTTGATGATACTGGCAGGTAATGATCAGTACAGCAATCCCACTTGGCTCACAAAATTTCGTTCTTCTAGGTTAAACCGTTCCTTTGCAGTAACCGTTTTCATGTTTAGGTTTCACTCTGTTTTCTCCTATATGGATACATGTAGTTGGAACTCGAAATCAAATACGGTTTGTGCTAGCTCTTTGAAACTTGGCACAATAATGTAGTTCCAAGTTCTATCGCTATGCTTTGTGTCCTATTGAAGTAGCCCCAAGCAGAGACTGACGAGAATCACTTTCATTGAAAGGGGTTGCCAACCTTCCGAAAAACTACGAGTTTCCGGAAATCTCTGCAAAATATATTTCACCCAATCTTGATGATACTGGCAGGTAATGATCAGTACAGCAATCCCACTTGGCTCAACAAATTTCGTTCTTCTAGGTTAAACCGTTCCTTTACAGTAACCGTTTTCATATTTAGGTTTCACTCTGTTTTCTCCTATATGGATACATGTAGTTGGAACTCTAAATCAAACACGGTATGTGCTAGCTCTTTGAAACTTGGCACAATAATGTAGTTCCAAGTTCTATCGCTATGGTTTGTGTCCTATTGAAGTAGCCCCAAGCAGAGACTGACGAGAATCACTTTCATTGAAAGGGATTGCCAAGCTTCCAAAAAACTACGAGTTTCCTGAAATCTCAGCAAACATTTTTCACCCAATCTTGATGATACATGCAGGTAATGATCAGTACTCCAATCCCACTTGGCTCCCCAAATTTCGTTCTTCTAGGTTAAACCGTTCCTTTGTAGTAACAGTTTACATGTTTAGGTTTCACTCTGGTTTCTCCTATATGGATACATGTAGTTGGAACTCTAAATCAAACACGGTTTTTGCTAGCTCTTTGAAACTTGGCACAATAATGTAGTTCCAAGTTCTATCACTGTGGGTTGTGTCCTATTGAAGTAGCCCCAAGCAGAGATTGACGAGAATCACATTCATTGAAAGGGGTTGCCAAGCTTCCAAAAAACTACGAGTTTCCTGAAATCTCAGCAAACATTTTTTGACCCAATCTTGATGATACTGGCAGGTAATGATCAGTACAGCAATCCCACTTGGCTCACCAAATTTCGTTCTTCTAGGTTAAACCGTTCCTTTGCAGTAACCGTTTTCATATTTAGGTTTCACCCTGTTTTCTCCTATATGGATACATGTAGTTGGAACTCTAAATCAAACACGGTTTGTGCTAGCTCATTGAAACTTGGCCCAATAATGTAGTTCCAAGTTCTATCGCTGTGGGTTGTGTCCTATTGAAGTAGCCCCAAGCAGAGACTGACGAGAATCACTTTCATTGAAAGGGGTTGCCAAGCTTCCAAAAAACTACGAGTTTCCTGAAATCTCAGCAAACATTTTTTCACCCAATCTTGATGATACTTGCAGGATATGATCAGTACACCAATCCCACTTGGCTCACCAAATTTCGTTCTTCTAGGTTAAACCGTTCCTTTGCAGTAAACGTTTTCATGTTTAGGTTTCACTCTGGTTTCTCCTATATGGATACATGTAGTTGGAACTCTAAATCAAACACGGTTTTTGCTAGCTCTTTGAAACTTGGCACAATAATGTAGTTCCACGTGATATCGCTATGGTTTTTGTCCTATTGAAGTAGCCCCAAGCAGAGACTGACGAGAATCACATTCATTGAAAGGGATTGCCAAGCCTCCGAAAAACTACCAGTTTCCTGAAATCTCAGCAAACATTTTTTGACCCAATCTTGATGATACTGGGAGGTAATGATCAGTATAGCAATCCCACTTGGCTCACCAAATGTCGTTCTTCTAGGTTAAACCGTTCCTTTCAGTAACCGTTTTCATATTTAGGTTTCACTCTGTTTTCTCCTATATGGATACATGTAGTTGGAACTCTAAATCAAACACGGTTTGTGCTGGCTCTTTGAAACTTGGCACAATAATGTAGTTCCAAGTTCTATCGCTATGGTTTGTGTCCTATTGAAGTAGCCCCAAGCAGAGACTGACGAGAATCACTTTCATTGAATGGGATTGCCAAGCTTCCAAAAAACTACGAGTTTCCTGAAATCTCAGCAAACTTTTTTCACCCAATCTTGATGATACATGCAGGTAATGATCAGTACTCCAATCCCACTTGGCTCCCCAAATTTCGTTCTTCTAGGTTAAACCGTTCCTTTGTAGTAACCGTTTACATGTTTAGGTTTCACTCTGGTTTCTCCTATATGGATACATGTAGTTGGAACTCTAAATCAAACACGGTTTTTGCTAGCTCTTTGAAACTTAGCACAATAATGTAGTTCCAAGTTCTATCGCTGTGGGTTGTGTCCTATTGTAGTAGCCCCAAGCAGAGATTGACGAGAATCACATTCATTGAAAGGGGTTGCCAAGCTTACAAAAAACTACGAGTTTCCTGAAATCTCAGCAAACATTTTTTGACCCAATCTTGATGATACTGGCAGGTAATGATCAGTACACCAATCCCACTTGGCTCACCAAATTTCGTTCTTCTAGGTTAAACCGTTCCTTTGCAGTAACAGTTTTCATATTTAGGTTTCACTCTGTTTTCTCCAATATGGATACATGTAGTTGGAACTCTAAATCAAATACGGTTTGTGCTAGCTCATTGAAACTTGGCCCAATAATGTAGTTCCAAGTTCTATCGCTGTGGGTTGTGTCCTATTGAAGTAGCCCCAAGCAGAGACTGACGAGAATCACTTTCATTGAAAGGGGTTGCCAAGCTTCCAAAAAACTACGAGTTTCCTGAAATCTCAGCAAACATTTTTTCACCCAATCTTGATGATACTTGCAGGTAATGATCACGACACCAATCCCACTTGGCTCACCAAATTTCGTTCTTCTAGGTTAAACCGTTCCTTTGTAGTAACCGTTTTCATGTTTAGGTTTCACTCTGTTTTCTCCTATATGGATACATGTAGTTGGAACTCTAAATCAAACAGGGTTTGTGCTAGCTCTTTGAAACTTGGCACAATAATGTAGTTCCAAGTTCTATCGCTCTTGGTTGTGTCCTACTGAAGTAGCCCCAAGCAGAGATTGACGAGAATCACTCATTGAAAGCGGTTGCCAAGCTTCCAAAAAACTACGAGTTTCCTGAAATCCCAGCAAACATTTTTTCACCCAATCCTGATGATACTGGCAGGTAATGATCAGTACACCAAACCCACTTGGATCACCAAATTTCGTTCTTCTAGGTTAAACCGTTCCTTTGCAGCAACCGTTTTCATGTTTAGGTTTCACTCTGTTTTCTCCTATATGGATACATGTAGCTGGAACTCTAAATCAAACACGGTTAGTGCTAGCTCTTTGAAACTTGGCACAATAATATAGTTCCAAGATCTATCGCTATGGTTTGTGTCCTATTGTAGTAACCCCTAGGAGAGTCTGATGAGAATCACTTTCATTGAAAGGGGTTGCCAAGCTTCCAAGAAACTACGATTTCCTGAAATCTCAGCAAACATTTTTTCACCCAATCTTGATGGTACATGCAGGTAATGATCAGTACACCAATCCCACTTGGCTCACCAAATTTCGTTCTTCTAGGTTAAACCGTTCCTTTGCAGTAACCGTTTTCATGTTTAGGTTTCACTCTGTTTTCTCCTATATGGATACATGTAGTTGGAACTCTAAATCAAACACGGTTTGTGCTAGCTCTTTGAAACTTGGCACAATCATGTAGTTCCAAGATCTATCGCTATGGTTTGTGTCCTATTGAAGTAGCCCCAAGCAGAGACTGACGAGAATCACATTCATTGAAAGGGCTTGCCAAGCTTCCGAAAAACTACGAGTTTCCTGAAATCTCAGCAAACATTTTTTGACCCAATCTTGATGATACTGGCAGGTAATGATCAGTACAGCAATCCCACTTGGCTCACCAAATTTCGTTCTTCTAGGTTAAACCGTTCCTTTGCAGTAACCGTTTTCATATTTAGGTTTCACTCTGTTTTCTCCTATATGGATACATGTAGTTGGAACTCTAAATCAAACACGGTTTGTGCTAGCTCTTTGAAACTTGGCACAATAATGTAGTTCCAAGTTCTATCGCTATGGTTTGTATCCTATTGAAGTAGCCCCAAGCAGAGACTGACGAGAGTCACTTTCATTGAAAGGGATTGCCAAGCTATCAAAAAACTACGAGTTTCCTGAAATCTCAGCAAACATTTTTTGACCCAATCTTGATGATACATGCAGGTAATGATCAGTACACCAATCCCACTTGGCTCACCAAATTTCGTTCTTCTAGGTTAAACCGTCCCTTTGCAGTTACCGTTTTCATGTTTAGGTTTCACTCTGTTTTCTCCTATATGGATACATGTAGTTGGAACTCTAAATCAAACACGGTTTGTGCTAGCTCTTTGAAACTTGGCACAATAAAGTAGTTCCAAGATCTATCGCTATGGTTTGTGTCCTATTGAAGTAGCCCCAAGCAGAGACTGATGAGAATCACTTTTATTGAAAGGGGTTGCCAACCTTCCGAAAAACTACGAGTTTCCGGAAATCTCTGCAAACATTTTTTGACCCAATCTTGATGATACTGGCAGGTAATGATCAGTACAGCAATCCCACTTGGCTCACAAAATTTCGTTCTTCTAGGTTAAACCGTTCCTTTGCAGTAACCGTTTTCATGTTTAGGTTTCACTCTGTTTTCTCCTATAAGGATACATGTAGTTGGAACTCGAAATCAAATACGGTTTGTGCTAGCTCTTTGAAACTTGGCACAATAATGTAGTTCCAAGTTCTATCGCTATGCTTTGTGTCCTATTGAAGTAGCCCCAAGCAGACACTGACGAGAATCACTTTCATTGAAAGGGGTTGCCAACCTTCCGAAAAACTACGAGTTTCCGGAAATCTCTGCAAAATATATTTCACCCAATCTTGATGATACTGGCAGGTAATGATCAGTACAGCAATCCCACTTGGCTCAACAAATTTCGTTCTTCTAGGTTAAACCGTTCCTTTACAGTAACCGTTTTCATATTTAGGTTTCACTCTGTTTTCTCCTATATGGATACATGTAGTTGGAACTCTAAATCAAACACGGTTTGTGCTAGCTCTTTGAAACTTGGCACAATAATGTAGTTCCAAGTTCTATCGCTATGGTTTGTGTCCTATTGAAGTAGCCCCAAGCAGAGACTGACGAGAATCACTTTCATTGAAAGGGATTGCCAAGCTTCCAAAAAACTACGAGTTTCCTGAAATCTCAGCAAACATTTTTCACCCAATCTTGATGATACATGCAGGTAATGATCAGTACTCCAATCCCACTTGGCTCCCCAAATTTCGTTCTTCTAGGTTAAACCGTTCCTTTGTAGTAACCGTTTACATGTTTAGGTTTCACTCTGGTTTCTCCTATATGGATACATGTAGTTGGAACTCTAAATCAAACACGGTTTTTGCTAGCTCTTTGAAACTTGGCACAATAATGTAGTTCCAAGTTCTATCACTTGGGTTGTGTCCTATTGAAGTAGCCCCAAGCAGAGATTGACGAGAATCACATTCATTGAAAGGGGTTGCCAAGCTTCCAAAAAACTACGAGTTTCCTGAAATCTCAGCAAACATTTTTTGACCCAATCTTGATGATACTGGCAGGTAATGATCAGTACAGCAATCCCACTTGGCTCACAAAATTTCGTTCTTCTAGGTTAAACCGTTCCTTTGCAGTAACCGTTTTCATGTTTAGGTTTCACTCTGTTTTCTCCTATATGGATACATGTAGTTGGAACTCGAAATCAAATACGGTTTGTGCTAGCTCTTTGAAACTTGGCACAATAATGTAGTTCCAAGTTCTATCGCTATGCTTTGTGTCCTATTGAAGTAGCCCCAAGCAGAGACTGACGAGAATCACTTTCATTGAAAGGGGTTGCCAACCTTCCGAAAAACTACGAGTTTCCGGAAATCTCTGCAAAATATATTTCACCCAATCTTGATGATACTGGCAGGTAATGATCAGTACAGCAATCCCACTAGGCTCAACAAATTTCGTTCTTCTAGGTTAAACCGTTCCTTTACAGTAACCGTTTTCATATTTAGGTTTCACTCTGTTTTCTCCTATATGGATACATGTAGTTGGAACTCTAAATCAAACACGGTTTGTGCTAGCTCTTTGAAACTTGGCACAATAATGTAGTTCCAAGTTCTATCGCTATGGTTTGTGTCCTATTGAAGTAGCCCCAAGCAGAGACTGACGAGAATCACTTTCATTGAAAGGGATTGCCAAGCTTCCAAAAAACTACGAGTTTCCTGAAATCTCAGCAAACATTTTTCACCCAATCTTGATGATACATGCAGGTAATGATCAGTACTCCAATCCCACTTGGCTCCCCAAATTTCGTTCTTCTAGGTTAAACCGTTCCTTTGTAGTAACAGTTTACATGTTTAGGTTTCACTCTGGATTCTCCTATATGGATACATGTATTTGGAACTCTAAATCAAACACGGTTTTTGCTAGCTCTTTGAAACTTGGCACAATAATGTAGTTCCAAGTTCTATCACTGTGGGTTGTGTCCTATTGAAGTAGCCCCAAGCAGAGATTGACGAGAATCACATTCATTGAAAGGGGTTGCCAAGCTTCCAAAAAACTACGAGTTTCCTGAAATCTCAGCAAACATTTTTTGACCCAATCTTGATGATACTGGCAGGTAATGATCAGTACAGCAATCCCACTTGGCTCACCAAATTTCGTTCTTCTAGGTTAAACCGTTCCTTTGCAGTAACCGTTTTCATATTTAGGTTTCACTCTGTTTTCTCCAATATGGATACATGTAGTTGGAACTCTAAATCAAACACGGTTTGTGCTAGCTCTTTGAAACTTAGCACAATAATGTAGTTCCAAGTTCTATCGCTATGGTTTGTGTCCTATTGAAGTAGCCCCAAGCAGAGACTGACTAGAATCAATTTCATTGAAAGGGGTTGCCAAGCTTCCAAAAAACTACGAGTTTCCTGAAATCTCAGCAAACATTTTTTCACCCAATCTTGATGATACTTGCAGGTAATGATCAGGACACCAATCCCACTTGGCTCACCAAATTTCGTTCTTCTAGGTTAAACCGTTCCTTTGTAGTAACCGTTTTCATGTTTAGGTTTCACTCTGTTTTCTCCTATATGGATACATGTAGTTGGAACTCTAAATCAAACACGGTTTGTGCTAGCTCTTTGAAACTTGGCACAATAATATAGTTCCAAGATCTATCGCTATGGTTTGCGTCCTATTGTAGTAACCCCTAGGAGACACTGATGAGAATCACTTTCATTGAAAGGGGTTGCCAAGCTTCCAAGAACCTACGATTTCCTGAAATCTCAGCAAACATTTTTTCACCCAATCGTGATGGTACATGCAGGTAATGATCAGTACACCAATCCCACTTGGCTCACCAAATTTCGTTCTTCTAGGTTAAACCGTTCCTTTGTAGTTACCGTTTACATGTTTAGGTTTCACTCTGTTTTCTCCAATATGGATACATGTAGTTGGAACTCTAAATCAAACACGGTTTGTGTTAGTGCTTTGAAACTTGGCACAATAATATAGTTCCAAGTTCTATCGCTGTGGGTTGTGTCCTATTGAAGTAGCCCCAAGCAGAGATTGACGAGAATCACTCATTGAAAGGGGTTGCCAAACTTCCAAAAAACTACGAGTTTCTAGAAATCTCAGCAAACATTTTTTCACCCAATCTTGATGATACTGGCAGGTAATGATCAGTACACCAAACCCACTTGGCTCACCAAATTTCGTTCTTCTAGGTTAAACCGTTCCTTTGCAGCAACCGTTTTCATGTTTAGGTTTCACTCTGTTTTCTCCTATATGGATACATGTAGTTGGAACTCTAAATCAAACACGGTTTGTGCTAGCTCTTTGAAACTTGGCACAATAATATAGTTCCAAGAACTATCGCTATGGTTTGTGTCCTATTGTAGTAACCCCTAGGACAGACTGACGAGAATCACATTCATTGAAAGGGCTTGCCAAGCTTCCGAAAAACTACGAGTTTCCTGAAATCTCAGCAGACATTTTTTGACCCAATCTTGATGATACTGGCAGGTAATGATCAGTACAGCAATCCCACTTGGCTCACCAAATTTCGTTCTTCTAGGTTAAACCGTTCCTTTGCAGTAACCGTTTTCATATTTAGGTTTCACTCTGGTTTCTCCTATATGGATACATGTAGTTGGAACTCTAAATCAAACACGGTTTATGCTAGCTCTTTGAAACTTGGCACAATAATGTAGTTCCAAGTTCTATCGCTATGGTTTGTGTCCTATTGAAGTAGCCCCAAGCAGAGACTGACGAGAATCTCTTTCATTGAAAGGGATTGCCAAGCTTCCAAAAAACTACGAGTTTCCTGAAATCTCAGCAAACATTTTTTCACCCAATCTTGATGATACATGCAGGTAATGATCAGTACACCAATCCCACTTGGCTCCCCAAATTTCGTTCTTCTAGGTTAAACCGTTCCTTTGTAGTAACCGTTTTCATGTTTAGGTTTCACTCTGGTTTCTCCTATATGGATACATGTAGTTGGAACTCTAAATCAAACACGGTTTGTGCTAGCTCTTTGAAACTTGGCACAATAATATAGTTCCAAGAACTATCGCTATGGTTTGTGTCCTATTGTAGTAACCCCTAGGACAGACTGATGAGAATCACTTTCATTGAAAGGGGTTGTCAAGCTTCCAAGAAACTACGATTTCCTGAAATCTCAGCAAACATTTTTTCACCCAATCTTGATGATACTGGTAGGTAATGATCAGTACACCAATCCCACTTGGCTCACCAAATTTCGTTCTTCTAGGTTAAACCGTTCCTTTGCAGTAACCGTTTTCATGTTTAGGTTTCAGTCTGTTTTCTCCTATATGGATACATGTAGTTGGAACTCTAAATCAAACACGGTTTGTGCTAGCTCTTTGAAACTTGGCACAATAATGTAGTTCCAAGTTCTATCGCTATGGTTTGTGTCCTATTGAAGTAGCCCCAAGCATAGACTGACGAGAATCACATTCATTGAAAGGGCTTGCCAAGCTTCCGAAAAACTACGAGTTTCCTGAAATCTCAGCAGACATTTTTTGACCCAATCTTGATGATACTGGCAGGTAATGATCAGTACAGCAATCCCACTTGGCTCACCAAATTTCGTTCTTCTAGGTTAAACCGTTCCTTTGCAGTAACCGTTTTCATATTTAGGTTTCACTCTGGTTTCTCCTATATGGATACATGTAGTTGGAACTCTAAATCAAACACGGTTTGTGCTAGCTCTTTGAAACTTGGCACAATAATGTAGTTCCAAGTTCTATCGCTATGGTTTGTGTCCTATTGAAGTAGCCCCAAGCAGAGACTGACGAGAATCTCTTTCATTGAAAGGGATTGCCAAGCTTCCAAAAAACTACGAGTTTCCTGAAATCTCAGCAAACATTTTTTCACCCAATCTTGATGATACATGCAGGTAATGATCAGTACAGCAATCCCACTTGGCTCACCAAATTTCGTTCTTCTAGGTTAAACCGTTCCTTTGTAGTAACCGTTTACATGTTTAGGTTTCACTCTGGTTTCTCCTATATGGATACATGTAGTTGGAACTCTAAATCAAACACGGTTTTTGCTAGCTCTTTGAAACTTGGCACAATAATGTAGTTCCATGTTCTATCGCTGTGGGTTGTGTCCTATTGAAGTAGCCCCAAGCAGAGACTGACGAGAATCACATTCATTGAAAGGGGTTGCCAAGCTTCCAAAAAACTACGAATTTCCTGAAATCTCAGCAAACATTTTTTCACCCAATCTTGATGATACTTGCAGGTAATGATCAGTACACCATTCCCACTTGGCTCACCAAATTTCGTTCTTCTAGGTTAAACCGTTCCTTTGCAGTATCCGTTTTCATGTTTAGGTTTCACTCTGTTTTCTCCTATATGGATACATGTAGTTGGAACACTAAATCAAACATGGGTTGTGCTAGCTCTTTGAAACTTGGCACAAAAATGTAGTTCCAAGTTCTATCCCTATAATTTGTGTCCTATTGAAGTAACCCCAAGCAGAGACTGATGAGAATCACTTTCATTGAAAGTGGTTGCCAAGCTACCAAAAAACCACGAGTTTCCTGAAATCTCAGCAAACATTTTTTCACCCAATCTTGATGATACATGCAGGTAATGATCAGTACACCAATCCCACTTGGCTCCCCAAATTTCGTTCTTCTTGGTTAAACCGTTCCTTTGTAGTAACCGTTTACATGTTTAGGTTTCACTGTGGTTTCTCCTATATGGATACATGTAGTTGGAACTCTAAATCAAACACGGTTTGTGCTAGCTCTTTGAAACTTGGCACAATAATGTAGTTCCAAGTTCTATCTCTATGGTTTGTGTCCTATTGAAGTAGCCCCAAGCAGAGGCTGACGAGAATCACTTTCATTGAAAGGGGTTGCCAAACTTCCGAAAAACTACGAGTTTCCGGAAATCTCTGCAAAATATATTTCACCCAATCTTGATGATACTGGCAGGTAATGATCAGTACAGCAATCCCACTTGGCTCACCAAATTTCGTTCTTCTAGGTTAAACCGTTCATTTGCAGTAACTGTTTTCATGTTTAGGTTTCACTCTGTTTTCTCCTATATGGATAAATGTAGTTGGAACTCTAAATCAAACACGGTTTGTGCTAGCTCTTTGAAACTTGGCACAATAATGTAGTTCCAAGTTCTATCGCTATGGTTTGTGTCCTATTGAAGTAGCCCCAAGCAGAGACTGACGAGAATCACATTCATTGAAAGGGCTTGCCAAGCTTCCGAAAAACTACGAGTTTCCTGAAATCTCAGCAGACATTTTTTGACCCAATCTTGATGATACTGGCAGGTAATGATCAGTACAGCAATCCCACTTGGCTCACCAAATTTCGTTCTTCTAGGTTAAACCGTTCCTTTCCAGTAACCGTTTTCATATTTAGGTTTCACTCTGTTTTCTCCTATATGGATACATGTAGTTGGAACTCTAAATCAAACACAGTTTGTGCTAGCTCTTTGAAACTTGGCACAATAATGTAGTACCAAGTTCTATTGCTATGGTTTGTGCCGTATTGAAGTAGCCCCAAGCAGAGACTGAAGAGAATCACTTTCATTGAAAAGGGTTGCCAAGCTTCCAAAAAACTACGATTTCCTGAAATCTCAGCAAACATTTTTTCACCCAATCTTGATGATACTGGCAGGTAATGATCAGTACACCAATCCCACTTGGCTCACCAAATTTCGTTCTTCTAGGTTAAACCGTTCCTTTGCAGTAACCGTTTTCATGTTTAGGTTTCACTCTGTTTTCTCCTATATGGATACATGTAGTTGGAACTCTAAATCAAACACGGTTTGTGCTAGCTCTTTGAAACTTGGCACAATAATGTAGTTCCAAGTTCTATCTCTATGGTTTGTGTCCTATTGAAGTAGCCTCAAGCAGAGACTGACGAGAATCACTTTCATTGAAAGGGGTTGCAAATCTTCCGAAAAACTACGAGTTTCCGGAAATCTCTACAAAATATATTTCACCCAAGCTTGATGATACTGGCAGGTAATGATCAGTACAGCAATCCCACTTGGCTCACCAAATTTCGTTCTTCTAGGTTAAACCGTTCATTTGCAGTAACCGTTTTCATGTTTAGGTTTCACTCTGTTTTCTCCTATATGGATACATGTAGTTGAATCTCTAAATCAAACACGGTTTGTGCTAGCTCTTTGAAACTTGGCACAGTAATGTAGTTCCAAGTTCTATTGCTATGGTTTGTGTCCTATTGAAGTAGCACCAAGCAGAGACTGACGAGAATCACTTTCATTGAAAGGGGTTGCCAAGCATCCGAAAAACTACGAATTTCCTGAAATCTCAGCAAACATTTTTTTTACCAAGTCTTGATGATAATGGCAGGTAATGATCAGTACAGCAATCCCACTTGGCTAACCAAATTTCGTTCTTCTAGGTTGAACCGTTCCTTTGCAGGAACCGTTTTCATATTTAGGTTTCACTCTGTTTTCTCCTATATGGATACATGTAGTTGGAACTCTAAATCAAACACGGTTTGTGCTAGCTCTTTGAAACTTGGCACAATAATGTAGTTCCAAGTTCTATCGCTATGTTTTGTGTCCTATTGAAGTAGCACTAAGCAGAGACTGACGAGAATCACTTTCATTGAAAGGGCTTGACAAGCTTCCAAGAAACTACGATTTCCTGAAATCTCAGCAAACATTTTTTCACCCAATCTTGATGATACTGGCAGGTAATGATCAGTACACCAATCCCACTTGGCTCACCAAATTTCGTTTTCTATTTTAAACCGTTCCTTTGCAGTAACCGTTTTCATGTTAGGTTTCACTCTGCTTTCTTCTATATGGATACATGTAGTTGGAACTCTAAGTCAAACACGGTTTGTGCTAGCTCTTTGAAACTTGGCACAAAAATGTAGTTCCAAGTTCTATCCCTATGGTTTGTGTCCTATTGAAGTAACCCCAAGCAGAGACTGACGAGAATCCTTTCATTGAAAGGGGTTGCCAAGCTTCCGAAAAACTACAAGTTTCCTGAAATCTCAGCAAACATTTTTTTCACCAAAACTTGATGATACTGGCAGGTCATGATCAGTACAGCAATCCCACTTGGCTCACCAAATTTCGTTCTTCTGGTTAAACCGTTCCTTTGCAGTAACCGTTTTCATGTTTAGTTTTCACTCTGTTTTCTCCTATATGGATACATGTAGTTGGAACTCTAAATCAAACACGGTTTGTGCTAGCTCTTTGAAACTTGGCACAATAATGTAGTTCCAAGTTTTATCTCTATGGTTTGTGCCCTATTGAAGTAGCCCCAAGCAGAGACTGACGAGAATTACTTTCAATGAAAGGGGTTGCTAAGCTTCCTAAAAACTACGAGTTTCCAGATCTCAGCAAACATTTTTCACCCAATCTTCATGATACTGGCAGGTAATGATCAGTACACCAATCCCACTTGGTAACCACATTTCGTTCTTCTACGGTAAACCGTTCGTTTGCAGTAACCATTTTCATGGTAGGTTTCACTCTGTTTTCTCCTATATGGATACATGTAGTTGGAACTCTAAATCAAACACGGTTTGGGCTAGCTCTTTGAAACTTGGCACAATAATGTAGTTCCAAGTTCTATCGCTATGGTTTGTGTCGTTTGGAAGTAGCCCCAAGTAGAGACTGACGAGAATCACGTTCATTGAAAGGGGTTGCCAAGCTTCCGAAAAACTACGAGTTTCCGGAAATCTCAGCAAACATTTTTCCACCCAATCTTGATGATACTGGCAGGTAATGATCAGTACACCAATCCCACTTGGCTCACCAAATTTCGTTCTTGTAGGATAAACCGTTCCTTTGCAGTAACCGTTTTCATGTTTAGGTTTCACTCTGTTTTCTCCTATATGCATACATGTAGTTGGAACTCTAAATCAAACATGGTTTGTGCTAGCTCTTTGTAACTTTGCACAATAATGTAGTTCCAAGTTCTATAGCTATGGTTTGTGTCCTATTGAAGTAGCCACAAGCAGAGACTGACGAGAATCACTTACATTGAAAGGGGTTGCCAAGCTTCCGAAAAACTACGAGTTTCCTGAAATCTCAGCAAACATTTTTTCACCCAATCTTGATGATAATGCAGCTAATGATCAGTACACCAATCCCACTTGGCTCACCAAATTTCGTTCTTCTACGGTAAACCGTTCGTTTGCAGTAACCATTTTCATGGTAGGTTTCACTCTGTTTTTTCCTATATGGATACATGTAGTTGGAACTCTAAATCAAACACGGGTTGTGCTAGCTCTTTGAAACTTGCCACAATAATGTAGTTCCAAGTTCTATCGCTATGGTTTGTGTCCTTTGGAAGTAGCCCCAAGTAGAGACTGACGAGAATCACGTTCATTGAAAGGGGTTGCCAAGCTTCCGAAAAAGTACGAGTTTCCGGAAATCTCAGCAAACATTTTTTCACCCAATCTTGATGATACTTGCAGGTAATGATCAGTACACCAAACCCACTTGGCTCACCAAATTTCGTTCTTCTAGGTTAAACCGTTCCTTTGCAGTAACCGTTTTCATGTTTAGGTTTCACTCTGTTTTCTCCTATATGGATACATGTAGTTGGAACTCTAAATCAAACACGGTTTGTGCTAGCTCTTTGAAACTTGGCACAAAAATGTAGTTCCAAGTTCTATCACTATGGTTTGTGTCCTATGGAAGTAGCCCCAAAAAGAGACTGACGAGAATCACTTTCAACGAAAGGGTTTCCAAGTTTCCAAGAAACTACAATTTCCTGAAATCACAGCAAACATTTTTTTCACCCAATGTTGATGATACTTGCAGGTAATGATGAGTACACCAATCCCACTTGGCTCACCAAATTTCGTTTTCTAGGTTAAACCGTTCCTTTGCAGTAACCGTTTTCATGTTAGGTTTCACTCTGTTTTCTCCTATATGGATACATGTAGTAGGAACTCTAAATCAAACATGGTTTGTGCTAGGTCTTTGAAACTTGGCACAATAATGTAGTTCCAAGTTCTATCGCTATAGTTTGTGTCCTATTGAACTAGCCCCATGCAGAGACTGAAGAGAATCACTTTCATTGAAAGGGGTTGCCAAGCTTCCGAAAAACTACGAGTTTCCTGAAATCTCAGCAAACATTTTTTCACCCAATCTTGATGATACTTGCAGGTAATGATCAGTACACCAGTCCCACTTGGCTCACCAAATTTCGTTCTTCTAGGTTAAACCGTTCCTTTGCAGTAACCGTTTTCATGTTTAGGTTTCACTCTGTTTTCTCCTATATGGATACATGTAGTTGGAACTCTAAATCAAACACGGTTTGTGCTAGCTCTTTGAAACTTGGCACAAAAATGTAGTTCCAAGTTATATCGCTATGGTTTGTGTCCTATTGAAGTAACCCCAAGCAGAGACTGATGAGAATCACTTTCATTTAAAGGGGTTGCCAAGCTTCCAAGAAACTACGATTTCCAGAAATCTCAGCAAACATTTTTTCACCCAATCTTGATGATACTTGCAGGTACTGATGAGTACACCAGTCCTACTTGGCTCACCAAATTTCCTTTTCTAGGTTAAACCGTTCCTTTGCAGTAACCGTTTTCATGTTTAGGTTTCACTCTGTTTTCTCCTATATGGATACATGTAGTTGGAACTCTAATCAAACACGATTTGTGCTAGCTCTTTGAAACTTGGAACAATAATGTAGTTCCAAGTTCTATCGCTATGGTTTGTGTCCCATTGAAGTTGCCACAAGCAGAGACTGACGAGAATCACTTTCATTGAAAGGGGTTGCCAAGCTTCCGAAAAACTACGAGTTTCCGGAAATCTCAGCAAACTTTATTTCACCCAATCTTGATGATACTGGCAGGTAATGATCAGTACACCAAACCCACTTGGCTCACCAAATTTCGTTCTTCTAGGTTAAACCGTTCCTTTGCAGTAACAGTTTTCATGTTTAGGTTTCACTCTGTTTTCTCCTATATGGATACATGTAGTTGGAACTCTAAATCAAACACGGTTTGTGCTAGCTCTTTGAAACTTCGCACAAAAATGTAGTTCCAAGTTTTATCACTATGGTTTGTGTCCTGTGGAAGTAGCCCCAAGCAGAAACTTACGAGAATCACTTTCATTGAAAGGGGTTGTCAAGCTTCCAAGAAACTACGATTTCCTGCAATCACAGCAAACATTTTTTCACCCAAAATTGATGATACTTGCAGGTAATGATGAGTACACCAATCCCACTTGGCTCACCAAATTTCGTTTTCTAGGTTAAAACGTTCCTTTGCAGTAACCGTTTTCATGTTTAGGTTTCACTCTGTTTTCTCCTATATGGATACATGTAGTTGGAACTCTAAATCAAACACGGTTTGTGCTAGCTCTTTGAAACTTGGCACAATAATGTAGTTCCAAGTTCTATCGCTATAGTTTGTGTCCTATTGAAGTAGCCCCAAGCAGAGACTGATGAGAATCACATTAATTGAAAGGGGTTGCCAAGCTTCCGACAAACTACAAGTTTCCTGAAATCTCAGCAACGAGTTTTTCACCCAATCTTGATGATACTGGCAGGTAGAGATCAGTACACCAATCCCACTTGGCTCACCAAATTTCGTTCTTGTAGGGTAAACCGTTCGTTTGCAGTAACCGTTTTCATGTTTAGGTTTCACTCGGTTTTCTCCTATATGGATACATGTAGTTGGAACTCTAAATCAAACACGGTTTGTGCTAGCTCTTTGAAACTTGGCACACTAATGTAGTTCCAAGTTCTATCGCTATTGTTTGTGTCCTATGAAAGTAGCCCCAAGCAGAGACTGACGAGAATCACTTTCATTGAAATGGGTTGACAAGCTTCCAAAAAACTAGGAGTTTCCTGAAATCTCAGCAAACATTTTTTTCACCCAAACTTGATGATACTTGCAGGTACTGATGAGTACACCAGTCCCACTTGGCTCACCAAATTTCGTTTTGTAGGTTAAACCGTTCCTTTGCAGTAACCGTTTTCATGTTTAGGTTTCACTCTGTTTTCTCCTATATGGATACATGTAGTTGGATCTCTAAATCAAACACGGTTTGTGCTAGCTCTTTGAAACTCGGCATAAAAATGTAGTTCCAAGTTCTATCGCTATGGTTTGTGTCCTATGGAAGTATCCCCAAGCAGAGACTGACGAGAATCACTTTCATTGAAAGGGTTTGCAAAGCTTCCGAAAAACTACGAGTTTCCTGAAATCTCAGCAAACATTTTTTCACCCAATCTTGATGATACTGGCAGGTAATGATCAGTACACCAATCCCACTTGGCTCACCAAATTTTGTTCTTCTAGGTTAAACCGTTCCTTTGCAGTAACCGTTTTCATGTTTAGCTTTCACTCTATTTTCTCCTATATGCGTACATGTGTTTGGAACTCTAAATCAAACACGGTTTGTGCTAGCTCTTTGAAACTTGGCACAATAATGTAGTTCCAAGTTCTATCGCTATGGTTTGTGTCCTATTGAACTAGCCCCAAGCAGAGACTGACGAGAATCACTTTCATTGAAAGGGATTGCCAAGCTTCCAAAAAACTACGAGTTTCCTGAAATCTCAGCAAACATTTTTCACCCAATCTTCATGATACTGGCAGGTAAAGATCAGGACACAAATCCCACTTGCATCACCAAATTTCGTTCTTCTAGGGTAAACCGTTCCTTTGCAATAACCGTTTTCATGTTTAGGTTTAACTCGGTTTTCTCCTATATGGATACATATAGTTGGAACTCTAATCAAACACGGTTTGTGCTAGCTCTTTGAAACTTGGAACAATAATGTAGTTCCAAGTTCTATCGCTATGGTTTGTGTTCTATTGAAGTAGCCACAAGCAGAGACTGACGAGAATCACTTTCATTGAAAGGAATTGCCAAGCTTCCGAAAAAGTACGAGTTTCCGGAAATCTCAGCAAACTTTATTTCACCCAATCTTGATGATACTGGCAGGTAATGATCAGTACACCAAACCCACTTGGCTCACCAAATTTCGTTCTTCTAGGTTAAACCGTTCCTTTGCAGTAACCGTTTTCATGTTTAGGTTTCACTCTATTTTCTCCTATATGCATACATGTAGTTGGAACTCTAAATCAAACACGGTTTGTGCTAGCTCTTTGAAACTTGCCACAATAATGTAGTTCCAACTTCTATCGCTATGGTTTGTGTGCTATTGAAGTAGCCCCAAGCAGAGACTGACGAGAATCACTTTCATTGAAAGGGGTTGCCAAGCTTCCGAAAAACTACGAGTTTCCGGAAATCTCAGCAAACTTTATTTCACCCAATCTTGATAATACTGGCAGGTAATGATCAGTACACCAAACCCACTTGGCTCACCAAATTTCGTTCTTCTAGGTTAAACCGTTCCTTTGCAGTAACCGTTTTCATGTTTAGGTTTCACTCTGTTTTCTCCTATATGGATACATGTAGTTGGAACTCTAAATCAAACACGGTTTGTGCTAGCTCTTTGAAACTTCGCACAAAAATGTAGTTCCAAGTTTTATCACTATGGTTTGTGTCCTATGGAAGTAGATCCAAGCAGAGACTGATGAGAATCACTTTCATTGAAAGGGGTTGACAAGCTTCCAAAAAACTAGGAGTTTCCTGAAATCTCAGCAAATATTTTTTTCACCCAAACTTGATGATACTGGCAGGTAATGATCAGTACACCAATCCCACTTGGCTCACCAAATTTCGTTCTTCTAGGTTAAACCGTTCCTTTGCAGTAACCGTTTCCATGTTTAGGTTTCACTCTGTTTTCTCCTATATGGATACATGTAGTTGAAACTCTAAATCAAACACGGTTCGTGCTAGCTCTTTGAAACTTGGCACAATAATGTAGTTCCAAGTTCTATCGCTATGGTTTGTGTCCTATGGAAGTAGCCCCAAGCAGAGACTGACGAGAATCACTTTCATTGAAAGGGGTTGCCAAGATTCCGAAAAACTACGAGTTTCCGGAAATCTCAGCAAACATTTTTTCACCCATTCTTGATGATACTGGCAAGTAATGATCAGTACACCAATCCCACTTGGCTCACCAAATTTCGTTCTTCTACGGTAAACCGTTCGTTTGCAGTAACCATTTTCATGGTAGGTTTCACTCTGTTTTCTCCTATATGGATACAGGTAGTTGGAACTCTAAATCAAACACGGTTTGTGCTAGCTCTTTGAAACTTGGCACAATAATGTAGTTCCAAGTTCTATCGCTATGGGTTGTGTCCCATTGAAGTAGCCCCAAGCAGAGACTGACGAGAATCACATTCATTGAAAGGGGTTGCCTAGCTTCTAAAAAACTACGAGTTTCCTGAAATCTCAGCAAACATTTTTTCACCCAATCTTGATGATACTTGCAGGTAATGATCAGTACACCAATCCCACTTGGCTCACCAAATTTCGTTCTTCTAGGTTAAACCGTTCCTTTGCAGTAACCGTTTTCATGTTAGGTTTCACTCTGTTTTCTCCTATATGGATACATGTAGATGGAACTCTAAATCAAACACGGTTTGTGCTAGCTCTTTGAAACTTGGCAGAATAGTGTAGTTCCAAGTTCTATCGCTATGGTTTGTGTCCTATTGAAGTAGCCTCAAGCAGAGACTGACGAGAATCACTTTCATTGAAAGGGGTTGAAGAGATTCCGAAAAACTACGAGTTTCCGGAAATCTCAGCAAACTATATTTCACCCAATCTTGATGATACTGGCAGGTAATGATCAGTACACCAATCCCACTTGGCTCACCAAATTTCGTTCTTCTAGGTTAAACCGTTCCTTTGCAGTAACCGTTTTCATGTTTAGGTTTCACTCTGTTTTCTCCTATATGGATACATGTAGTTGGAACTCTAAATCAAACACGGTTTGTGCTAGCTCTTTGAAACTTGGAACAATAATGTAGTTTCAAGTTCTATCGCTATGGGATGTGTCCTATTGAAGTATCCCCAAGCAGAGAATGACGAGAATCACTTTCATTGAAAGGGGTTGCCAAGCTTCGAAAAAACTACGATTTCCTGAAATCTAAGCAAACATTTTTTCACCCAAACTTGGTAACTCTTGCAGGTAATGATCAGTACACCAATCCAACTTGGCTCACCAAATTTCGTTTGTCTAGGTTAAACCGTTCCTTTGCAGTAACCATTTTCATGTTTAGGTTTCAGTCTGTTTTCTCCTATATGGATACATGTAGTTCGCAATCTAAATCAACCACGGTTTGTGCTAGCTCTTTGAAACTTGGCACAATAATGTAGTTCCAAGTTCTCTCACTATTGCTTGTGTCATATGGAAGTAGCCCCAAGCAGAGACTGACGAGAATCACTTTCATTGACAGGAGGTGTTGCCAAGCTTCCACAAAACTATGATTTCCTGAAATCTGAGCAAACATTTTTTCACCCAATCATGATGATACTTGCAGGTAATGATCAGTACACCAATCCTACTTGGCTCACCAAATTTCGTTCTTCTAGGTTAAACGGTTCCTTTGCAGTAACCGTTTTCATGTTTCGGTTTCACTCTGTTTTCTCCTATATGGATACATGTAGTTGGAACTCTAAATCAAACACGGTTTGTGCTAGCTCTTTGAAACTTGGCAAAATAATGCAGTTTCAAGATCTATCGCTATGGTTTGTGTCCTTTGGAAGTAGCCCCAAGCAGAGACTGACGAGAATCCCTTTCATTGAAAGGGGTTGCCAAGCTTCCGAAAAACTACGAGTTTCTGGAAATCTCAGCAAACATTTTTTCACCCAATCTTGATGATACTGGCAGGTAATGATAAGTACACCAAACCCACTTGGCTCACCATATTTCGTTCTTCTAGGGTAAAACGTTCCTTTGCAGTAACCGTTTTCATGTTTCCGTTTCACTCTGTTTTCTCCTATATGGATACATGTAGTTGGAACTCTAAATCAAACAGGGTTTGTGCTAGCTCTTTGAAACTTGGCACAATAATGTAGTTCCAAGTTCTATCGCTATGGTTTGTGTCGTATTGAAGTAGCCCCAAGCAGAGACTGACGAGAATCACTTTCATTGAAAGGGGTTGCCAACCTTCCGAAAAACTAGGAGTTTCCTGAAATCTCAGCAAACATTTTTTCACCCAATCTTGATGATACTTGCAGGTAATGAACAGTACACAAGTCCCACGTGGCTCACCAAATTTCGTTCTTCTAGGTGAAACCGTTCCTTTGCAGTAACCGTTTTCATGTTTAGGTTTCACTCTGTTTTCACCTATATGGATACATGTATTTGGAACTCTAAATCAAACACGGTTTGTGCTAGCTCCTTGAAACTTGGCACAATAATGTAGTTCCAAGTTCTATCGCTATGGTTTGTGTCCCATTGAATTAGCCCCAAGCAGAGACTGATGAGAATCACTTTCATTGAAAGGGGTTGACAAGCTTCCGAAAAACTACGAGTTTCCGGAAATCTCTGCAAACATTTTTTCACCCAATCTTGATGATACTTGCAGGTAATGATCAGTACACCAATCCCACTTTGCTCACCAAATTTCGTTCTTCTAGGTTAAACGGTTCCTTTGCAGTAACCGTTTTCATGTTTAGGTTTCACTCTGTTTTCTTCCATATGGATACATGTAGTTGGAACTCTAAATCAAACACGGTTTGTGCTAGCTCTTTGAAACTTGGCACAATAATGTAGTTCCACGTTCTATCGCTATGGTTTGTGTCCTACTCAACTAGCCCCAAGCAGAGACTGACGAGAATCACTTTCATTGAAAGGGGTTGCCAAGCTTCCAAAAAACTACGAGTTTCCTGAAATCTCAGCAAACATTTTTTCACCCAGTCTTGATGATACTGGCAGGTAATGATCAGTACACCAATCCCACTTGGCTCACCAAATTTCGTTCTTCTAGGTTAAACCGTTCCTTTTCAGTAACCGTTTTCATGTTTAGGTTTCACTCTGTTTTCTCCTATATGGATACATGTAGTTGGAACTCTAAATCAAACATGTTTTGTGCTAGCTCTTTGAAACTTGGCACAATAATGCAGTTCCAAGTTCTATCGCTATGGTTTGTGTCCTAAGAAAGTAGCCCCAAGCAGAGACTGACGAGAATCACTTTCATTGAAAGGGGTTGCCAAGCTTCCAAAAAACTACGAGTTTCCGGAAATCTCAGCAAACATTTTTTCACCCAATCTTGATGATACTGTCAGGTAATGATCAGTACACCAATCCCACTTGGCTCTCCAAATTTCGTTCTTCCTGGGTAAACCGTTCGTTTGCAGTAACCATTTTCATATTTAGGTTTCACTCTGTTTTCTCCTATATGGATACATGTAGTTGGAACTCTAAATCAAACACGGTTTGTGCTAGGTCTTTGAAGCTTGGCACAATAATGTAGTTCCAAGTTCTATCGCTATGGTTTGTGTCCTATTGAAGTAGCCCCAAGCAGAGACTGACCAGAATCACTTTCATTGAAAGGGGTTGCCAAGCTTCCGAAAAACTACGAGTTTCCTGAAATCTCAGCAAACTTTTTTTCACCCAATCTTGATGATACTGGCAGGTAATGATCAGTACACCAAACCCACTTGGCTCACCAAATTTCATTCTTCTAGGTTAAACCGTTCCTTTGCAGTAATCGTTTTCATGTTTAGGTTTCACTCTGTTTTCTCCTATATGGATACATGTAGTTGGAACTCTAAATCAAACACGGTTTGTTCTAGCTCTTTGAAACTTGGCACAATAATGTAGTTCCAAGTTCTGTTGCTATGGTTTGTGTGCTATTGAAGTAGCCCCAAGCAGAGACTGACGAGAATCACTTTCATTGAAAGGGTTTGCCAAGCTTCCAAAAACTACGAGTTTCCTGAAATCTCAGCAAACATTTTTCACCCAATCTTGATGATACTTGCTTGTAATGATCAGCCCACCTATCCCACTTGGCTCACCACATTTCGTTTTTTCTAGGTTAAACCGTTCCTTTGCAGTAACCGTTTTCATCTTTAGGTTTCACTCCGTTTTCTCCTATATGGATACATGTAGTTGGAACTCTAAATCAAACACGGTTTTGTGCTAGCTCTTTGAAACTTGGCACAATAATGTAGTTCCAAGTTCTATCGCTATGATTTGTGTCCTATGGAAGTAGCCCCAAGCAGAGACTGACCATTGCCGCAGGCTTCTCTCGGCTTGGGCCGAGCGAGCTGGCTGAGCCCCGTTCCTGCTGCTGCTATTTCTGAGCACTGCCTGCGGCACCCCTGCTGAGTTATTCCCTGCTGAGCTGTCAGTGCACGCGGGCTTGCAATCTTGTAACCCGGTTGGGCACAAAAACACAAGCCAGTCAAACTGAGACAAATTTTTATTTTGAGAGAAGCCGTGTGTGTCCTCTAACAAGTGGGTCCACCAGGTGTGTTCTACCTGAGCCGGGGGGCTTCCACTTCCCCAGAAAACCCTCTATCATCCTTTCCCAACCAATGGGAACTCCCCCATTACAAGAGTGACATGAGTAACCTGAGTCCTGAAATGGGTCCAGCTAAACAACATGAGTCCAATTACCATATGAATGTGAATTGCTGGCTGGCAGTCATTAAATCCAAAGGTGCCTGTATCAATATTTTTGCTGTGGCTCCTAACATCTGCCCCCTTCTGTTTAAATAAACAACAGGCAAATGTGGCTAGGGACCGTGCCTGTTAGGTATGTCCAATCACATATGGTTCTTACCCGTCATGGGAAAACTGACCTTATTGCATCAGTCTCCTGGCTTAGGTTGATACCACTGTAACCGAATCATACCCGTCACTGACTACCGGTCCAGTATATAGCCATACCTGTGTAATAGGCCTATGCACCAGTGGGGGGTGAGGTTCTTGCCTCACCTCTGTTGGCCCCCAAATTTAACCTTGGTGCCAGTGGGGGGTGAGGTTCTTGCCTCACCTCTGTTGGCCCCCAAATTTAGACCATCACTAGCAGAAGGGAGAAAGACGCAGAATTGCCACGACACCAAGTCAATTGACGGCTCCTATGGAAACACTGGTGACACATCGGCTAAGATATTTAGCAGTACCAGTTCGCTGTATCAACAAATAGAGCACAATGCATACAGGTGATACATAGTCCAGGCAAGGTGTGTAAGCAGTTCAAAGTGGAGGAGTCTATCAATATGTCCATTTCCTCCCAAAGTAAATTAAGTCCTTGATTGAGCAGTCTTATTGAGTTATTCTGATAGATGTATCAGTTTATACAGTTTATAGTGATAGCTATCATAAAAGTTGTAGTTTGGTCTTAGTCTTCACCGGCACTGGGATGGAGATGGGAATTATGGCCATGTTGCTAAAGAGACATTATCCTGAACAGAATTATGAAATATAATGAAAAGGAAAGGTGAAAGTAAACAAACATATCTGTTAACCACCTTTAAAAGCAAAATTTAATAACAGCTGTTTACCTAAAGTAAATAAAACCATATAAGTCATGTGACTAAATTTTTTTTTGAATACTTGTATCTATTTATACATGAGCGCTCCTTATAAATGAAATATGGACATACACACATACAGACATACAACACAAAACAGTGCATACATAACATAGAACATATAAGACAATAGTAAATAAAGGCCTTGTAGCTATAGCTAGGTGAAATCTCCATTGCAATGTTTAAAAACTTTACAGTTAAAAAAATAAACACAGTCAAAAAATAAAACTGATCAGAAAAACATTAACCTAGGTTTATATGAGCTTAAAAAATAAGGTAAAATAAAATAAAATAAAATAAAATAAAACTTTATGATGTGGGAAAATGCAAATAATAAAATAGATATTGAAAAAGGCACCGTGGTAAATCACTGTCGCAGATGTAAGAATAGCCAGGCTGGAACTCTGGATATCAGCTGTTATGGATTTGAGTCAAATCATCTTCTTTTTCTGTAGAAATTGTTTTAGTTAATCTCTCTGGAATCCAAATTGGTTGCTGTTCCTCCTGTGGAAAAACACAGACGGAGCCCCGACTCCAGACTATTACTGGGTCTGGACCTTTCCATTGTCCTGTTAGAATATCTTTCCAAAGTACCTTAGGCTTATGTACATTTTTCGGATACATATGTCTTTCCGCAGCACTAAGTCCTGATGAATCCAAATTTAGAAAGTTTAGAGTAAAAAGGGTTATTTTAAGTTTATCTTTGGGGGATATATACCCCTTACTAATTCCCTCCTTTCGCTTTAATAGTACATTTTTATAGTTTGATGAGCTCTTTCAACTATGCCTTGTCCCTGTGGGTTGTATGGGATTCCTGTTATATGAGTAATGCCAAATGATGAGCAAAATTGTTTAAAAGACTTGGAGGTGTAACCAGGGCCGTTATCGGTTTTTAACTGTTTAGGAACACCCACAGTGGCAAAATTTGTAAGCAATGAGCTATAACATCTTTAGTTTTTCTCCGGGATGAAGGGAGCCCATCAAAATCCAGAAGAAGTATCAACTGTAACATGTAAATATTTTAATTTTTCCAAATTCTGGCAAGTGTGTGACGTCCATCTGCCAAATATGGTTAGGTATCATTCCTCTAGGATTGACTCCAAGATTAACTTGTGGCAAAATTGTCACACAATTTTGACATTGTTTTATTATATGTCTGGCTTGTTCTTTAGTTATTTTAAAACGTTTTTGTAAAGTATTAGCATTGACATGGAACCTTTTATGAAAATTTATAGCTTCTTCTATTGTGGAGAAAATATGTATGTCATGTGTAGATTTATCTGCTAGTTCATTACCCAAACTAAGGGCTCCAGGCAATCCTGTATGTGCTCTGATATGTCCTATAAAGAATGGATCCTTTCTATCCCAGATTAGACTTTGTATAGCAGAAAACAAAGAGAAAACAGTAGAGGAAGGAGAATCCTACCAGCATCTTCAAGAGATACAGTAGCATTAACTACATACTGACTATCAGAAAATAAATTAAATGTAGAATCTTTGAACATCATAAAAGCTTGCAATACTGCATTGAGCTCTACCTTTTGAGCTGGTTGTTTGGGTACTAAAAATGTAAAAGTTTGATCAGGAGTAACTACTGCTGCTGTACCATTATTTGACCCATCAGTGAATATATTTGGAGCATTTATGATAGGGGTTTTTCTTGTCATTTTTGGAAAAACTACAGGATGCTTAGACCAAAAAGACAACAAAGGATTAGATGGC
This sequence comes from Urocitellus parryii, assembly GCF_045843805.1. Taxonomy (NCBI): domain Eukaryota; kingdom Metazoa; phylum Chordata; class Mammalia; order Rodentia; family Sciuridae; genus Urocitellus; species Urocitellus parryii. The sequence goes on from NW_027552877.1 coordinate 108,497, forward strand.
AAGTGATTATCAAATGCAACACTAGATTTACACATGATTATTGCCCAAGTATCTAACTCATTAGCTAACTCATCAATTTGATCCATAGTATATGGAGTAATAATTTTATTGGGAGAAATCCCAAACACTCCTTTTGCTGCTTTTATTCCTTTGAGTATTAATTGCCCTACAGCCTCAGGATATCTAGTAAGAATAGTATTAGGAGAATAAGATAAATGTATCCATAATAATGGACCTTCTTGCCAAAATACCCCTGTAGGAATATTTTTTGTCGGTAGTACAATAAATAATAAAGGCAAACTTATATCAATTCTATCCAAATGCATATTTTCCATATATGTTTCAATGATTTTTAATGCCTTTCTAGCTTCAGGCGTTAACATGCGGGGTGAATTTGGATCTGATGGACCCTTTAGAATATCAAATAAAGGTCCTAATTCTCCTGTTGGTATGCCTAGATAAGGCCTTATCCAATTTATATCTCCCAATAACTTTGAAAGTCATTAAATGATTTGAGTTGATCTACTCGTATTTGAATTTTTGGTGGGCGGACCATGGTTGAGGATAATAGAACTCCTAAATAATTAATTGGAAGATTTAATTGTACTTTATCTATTGCTATCTCTAGATTATAATTTTTAAATAAGTTTGTAAGCGTGGCATAACATTCTAGCAATGTGTTTTTAACTTTATGTGCCATTAACACATCATCCATATAGTGAAATATCTGTAGTTCAGGGTTATGATTTCTAAGTGGCTGGATTGCTTTATCAACATAAATTTGGCACAAAGTTGGGCTGTTAGCCATCCCTTGAGGGAGTACTTTCCATTCATATCTCTGATCAGGACCTTCATGATTCAGTGCAGGGATAGTAAATGCAAAATGTGGACTATCCTCTGGATGAATTGGAATTGAGAAGAAACAATCTTTAATATCTATAGCTAGAACATGCCAGGTTTTAGGTAGAGCAGACAATTGGGGAATCCCTGATTGAGCAGGTCCCATAATAACCATCTCATTATTAATGGCTCTTAAATCTTGTACTATTCTCCATTTACCAGATTTCTTTTTAATAACAAAAGTGGGAGTATTATGGGGAGATACGGAAGGCTGTATATGTCCTTCCGCTAATTGCTGTTTGACCAGATCATGGGCTACTTGTATCTTTTCTTTAGTTAGGGGCCACTGAGGAACCCACACTGGTCTTTCTGATTTCCAAGTAATTTTGATTGTCTCACTGGCGCTTTTGAAAACCCAATCCATGTTTATTTATCTCTTGATCTATTTGAATTGGTGCTGTTATATCTTGTTCTTGATCTCTTAATCTCTTTTCTTTTCTAAAGCCTTGTTTTGCTCTACTAGTGGGCGCGTTAGGATTGACGTTATTTGTTAATGTCAATCCTAATTGATCTAGGACGTCTCGTCCCCATAAATTTATGGGGAGATGGTCCAATACATAGGGCTGTATAGTTCCTTCACATCCTTCAGGATCCTTCCAATCTAATACCATTGCACTTCTATGGGGAATAGTCGCCACTCCTAGGCCTCTAAGCGTTTGTGTGGCTTGCTGTAATGGCCAATGTTTAGGCCATTCCTGGCGAGATATGATGCTGAGGTCAGCGCCTGTGTCCAGCAGTCCATTAAAATCATGCCCTTGAATATTTAATTTTAGCATAGGGCGAGAATCTAAATTTAAAGATAGCATAGCCCAATCTACACCTGTGGAGCCTAATCCCTTGGAACCTCTTTCTACATTACAACTGGAAAATTTATCATGTAGGCTTGGTATTATTAATAACTGTGCTATTCTATCTCCTGATGAAATTACTGATATACCTCTTGGAGAACTAGCCATAATTTTTATTTCACCCTCATAATCGGGATCAATTACCCCAGGACTTATCAAAAGTCCTTTTAGAGTAGAAGAGCTGCGTCCCAATAATAAGCCTACTGTTCCTTTGGGAAGAGGTCCTTTCACCCCTGTGGGAATGATTTGAACTCCCATCCTTGGAGTTAATACTGCTCTGGCAGAGGCACAGATGTCCAACCCTGCGCTCCCTCTAGTCTGTCTGATGAGGGATCTAATGGATAATGCGTCCTGGGCACCACCTTGATGGTGCTGTTGGGTTCCTCCATTGCCCCGTATATTTGTGGTTTTGTGCCCCGGGGCATTGGGCCCTCCAATTCGTTTTTTGACAACGGGGCCTGATACCTTTCTCCATGATATCATGGGTAGACACTTGGTCTTTGTCCATTTTTTGATAACGGAATACCCTCTATGGTGGTTTGAGAACGGCATTCATTAGCCCAATGTCTCCCTCTATGGCATCGTGGGCAAATACCCAGGATTCTACTCTTTTGATACCTAGCTTTGTTAAACCCTCCTCCTATGGGGCAATTTCTTTTAAAATGTCCTTCTTGATTGCAATTATAGCATGTTTTTGGCTTGGTACCTAAAGCCTGTTTTACTTCAGCTGCCATGACTTGTCCTTGTTCATTAATGTCTCTACATAATTTAATATATGTGTTTAAATCTTCCTGTTTCCACGCTCTAATGACCTCTTTGCAGCAACGATTTGCTTGATCGTAAGCCAGTTGTTTTATAAATGGCATTGCCTGTTCTGTATTTTCAAATGTCTCAGAGGCTGCTTCAATAAGTCTAGCTACAAAGTCAGCGTAGGGCTCATTAACTCCTTGTATTATCTTAGATAGTTGGCCTTGAAAATCCCCTTGTCCCTTCAAAGTTTTCCATGCCTTAATTGCATTTATAGCGATCTGAGCGTATATGCCAGGATCATATCTGACCTGTTCCATCTGCCCTTCAAATTCTTCTTTCCCCAGTAACATTTTCAGGTCTCGTTCAGGGTAACCTGCTTCTGCATTTCGCCTAGCTGTCTCCTTGCAAAATTCCTCATTGGCAATTTTCCATAATAAATATTGTCCTCTATTTAGCACAGAATTACACACGTTAGCCCAATCTGCTGGTGTTAAGTTCCAGCTGGTAATAGATTCGACCATACTGACTGTGAAGGTAGCGGCCAGGCCGTAGGTTGCTACAGCTTCCTTTAATTGCTTTACTATTTTGAAATCTAAGGCACGGTAAACTCGTTCTCTTTCTTCTCCCCAATCAACTACAGGGCATGCTAATTTTTGGGGTCCCGCCTCAGGATTCCGTTCATCATCTATGGAGGCAGGTAAAGCTGTTGGTTGAATTATGCCCTCTGGTGGTGGAACGGAGTTAGTAGCAGCCTCCCTATCTGACGACCGTTTTTTCCCTGAGCTTGCCTTCTTCAAATTTTCTTCTATCTGACTAGCTTGAGAGAACTTTTGTTTTGCTTGACCTAATATGTTTTCTGCCATGGCCTGGACCTCTAACAATTTACTTAACAGTTTTTCGGTTTGTTTTTACTAGATTCTAATCTACTATAAAGGTAACGTAACCCAATAAAGATAGGATAGAAGAAAGCCAAAACAGAATGAAACAGAAACGGAGAGGAGGAAAATGATTATGTCAATTTTCTCTCTCTCAGGGCCGAATAACTTCAAACCTTGAGCCAACAATTTTTCCCAATTCGCCTGAAAAAATTGTAAGGCTAGAGAGCCTGAAATAAAAGCAGAATAAATCAAAACAGAAATACCCATTCTGTCGCCTTTCCTTAGGGGCGAGCGATATTACTCACCTTTAAATTTGGGGCGTTCCCCGAACAGGGCCACCAAAATGCCGCAGGCTTCTCTCGGCCCGGGCCGAGCGAGCTGGCTGAGCCCCGTTCCTGCCGCTGCTATCTCCGAGCACTGCCTGCGGCACACCTGCTGAGCGATTCCCTGCTGAGCTGTCAGTGCACACAGGCTTGCAATCTTGCAAACCGGTTGGGCACAAAACACAAGCCAGTCAAACTGAGACAAAGTTTTATTTTGAGAGAGGCCGTGTGTGTCCCATAACAAGTGGGTCCACCACGTGTGTTCTACCTGAGCCGGGGGGCTCCCACTTCCCCCGGAACACCCTCCTATCATCCGTCCCCAACCAATGGGAACTCTCCCATTACAAGAGTGACATGAGTAACCTGAGACCTGAAATGGGCCCAGCTAAACAGCATGAGTCCAATTACATATGAATGTGAATTGCTGGCTGGCAGTCATTAAATCCAAAGGTGCCTGTATCAATATTTTGCTGTGGCTCCTAACAGACGAGAATCACTTTCATTGAAAGGGGTTGCCAAGGTTCCAAGAAACTACGATTTACTGAAATCTCAGCAAACATTTTTTCACCCAATCTTGATGATACTGGCAGGTAATGATCAGTACACCAATCCCACTTGGCTCACCAAATTTCGTTCTTCTAGGGTAAACCGTTCGTTTGCAGTAACCATTTTCATGTTTAGGTTTCACTCTGTTTTCTCCTATATGGATACATGTAGTTGGAACTCTAAATCAAACACGGTTTGTGCTAGCTCTTTGAAAACTTGGCACAATAATGCAGTTCCAAGTTCTATCACTATGGTTTGTGTCCTATGGAAGTAGCCCCAAGTAGAGACTGACGAGAATCACTTTCATTGAAAGGGTTTGCCAAGCTTCCGAAAAAATACGAGTTTCCTGAAATCTCAGCAAACTTTATTTCACCCAATCTTGATGATACTGGCAGATAATGATCAGTACACCAAACCCACTTGGCTCACCTAATTTCGTTCTTCTAGGTTAAACCGTTCCTTTGCAGTAACCGTTTTCATGTTTAGGTTTCACTCTGTTTACTCCTATATGGATACATGTAGTTGGAACTCTAAATCAAACACGGTTTGTGCTAGCTCTTTGAAACTTGGCACAAAAATGCAGTTCCAAGTTCTATCGCTATGGTTTGTGTCCTATTGAAGTAACCCCAAGCAGAGACTGACGAGAATCACTTTCATTGAAAGGAGTTGCCAAGCTTCCAAGAAACTACGATTTCCTCAAATCTCAGGAAACATTTTTTCACCCAATCTTGATGATACTTACAGGTAATGATGAGTACACCAATCCCACGTGGCTCACCAAATTTCATTTTCTAGGTTAAACCGTTCCTTTGCAGAAACCGTTTTCATGTTTAGGTTTCACTCTGTTTTCTCCTATATGGATACATGTAGTTGGAACTCTAAATCAAACACGGTTTGTTCTAGCTCTTTGAAACTTGCCACAATAATGTAGTTCCAAGTTCTATCGCTATGGTTTGTGTCCTATTTAAGTAGCCCCAAGCAGAGACTGACGAGAATCACTTTCATTGAAAGGGGTAGCCAAGCTTCCGAAAAACTACAAGTTTCCTGAAATATCAGCAAACATTTTATCACCCAATCTTGATGATACTGGCAGGTAATGATCAGTACACCAATCCAACTTGGCTCACCATATTTCGTTCTTCTAGGGTAAACCGTTCGTTTGCAGTAACCGTTTTCATGTTTACGTTTCACTCTGTTTTCTCCTATATGGATACATGTAGTTGGAACTCTAAATCAAACACGGTTTGTGATAGCTCTTTGAAACTTGGCACAATAATGTAGTTCCAAGTTCTATCCCGATGGTTTGTGTCCTATTGAAGTAGACCAAGCAGAGACTGACGAGAATCACTTTCATTGAAAGGGGTTGCTAAGCTTCCAAAAAACTACGATTTCGTGAAATCTGAGCAAATATTTTTTCACCCAATCTTGATGATACTGGCAGGTAATCATCAGTTCAATAGTCCCACTTGGCGCACCAAATTTCGTTCTTCTGGGTTAAACCGTTCGTTTGCAGTAACCGTTTTCATGTTTAGGTTTCACTCTGTTTTCTCCTATATGGATACATGTAGTTGGAACTCTAAATCAAAGACGGTTTGTGCTAGCTCTTTGAAACTTGGCACAATAATGTAGTTCCAAGTTCTATCGGTATGGTTTGTGTCCTATTGAAGTAGCGCCACGCAGAGACTGACGAGAATCACTTTCAGTGAAAGCGGTTGCCAAGCTTCCAAAAAACTACAATTTCCTGAAATCTCAGCAAACATTTTTTCACCCAATCTTGATGATACTGGCAGGTAATGATCAGTTCACCAGTCCCACTTGGCTCACCAAATTTCGTTCTTCTGGGTTAAACCGTTCGTTTGCAATAACCGTTTTCATGTTTAGGTTTCACTCTGTTTTCTCCTATATGGATACATGTAGTTGGAACTCTAAATCAAACACGGTTTGTGCTAGCTCTTTGAAACTAGGCACAATAATGTAGTTCCAAGTTCTATCGCTATGGTTTGTGTCCTATGGAAGTAGCCCCAAGCAGAGAGTGACGAGAATCACTTTCATTGAAAGGGGTTGCCAAGCTTCCTAAAAACTACGAGTTTCCTGAAATCTCAGCAAACATTTTTTCAACCAATCTAGATGATACTGGCAGATAATGATCAGTACACCAATCCCACTTGGCGCACCAAATTTGGTTCTTCTAGGGTAAACCTTTCGTTTGCAGTAATCATTTTCATGTTTAGGGTTCACTCTGTTTTCTCCTTTATGGATACATGTAGTTGGAACACTAAATCAAACACGGTTTGTCCTAGCTCTTTGAAACGTGGCACAATAATGTAGTTCCAAGTTCTATCGCTATGGATGTGTCCTATGGAAATAGCCCCAAGCAGAGACTGACCAGAATCACTTTCATTGAAAGGGGTTGCCAAGCTTCCGAAAAACTACGAGTTTCCTGAAATCTCAGCAAACTTTTTTTCACCCAATCTTGATGATACTGGCAGGTAATGATCAGTTCACCAGTCCCACTTGGCGCACCAAATTTCGTTCTTCTGGGTTAAACCGTTCATTTGCAGTAACCGTTTTCATGTTTAGGTTTCACTCTGTTTTCTCCTATATGGATACATGTAGTTGGAACTCTAAATCAAACACGGTTTGTGCTAGCTCTTTGAAACGTGGCAGAATAATGTAGTTCCAAGTTCTATCGCTATGGTTTGTGTCCTATGGAAGTAGCCCCAAGCAGAGACAGACGAGAATCACTTTCATTGAAAGGGGTTGCCAAGCTTCCGAAAAACTACGAGTTTCCTGAAATCTCAGCAAACTTTTTTTCACCCAATCTTGATGATACTGGCAGGTAATGATCAGCACACCAATCCCACTTGGCTCACCAAATTTCGTTCTTCTAGGATAAACCGTTCCTTTGCAGGAACCGTTTTCATGTTTAGGTTTCACTCTGTTTTCTCCTATATGGATACATGTAGTTGGAACTCTAAATCAAACACGGTTTGTGCTAGCTCTTTGAAACTTGGAAAAATAATGTAGTTCCAAGTTCTGTCACTATGGTTTGTGTCCTATTGAAGTAGCCTCAAGCAGAGACTTAGGAGAATCACTTTCATTGAAAGGGGTTGCCAAGCTTCCAAAAAACTACGAGTTTCCGTAAACTTAGGAAATATTTTTTCACCCAATCTTGATGATACTGGCAGGTAATGATCAGTACACCAATCAAACTTGGCTCACCAAATTTCGTTCTTCTAGGTTAAACCGTTCCTTTGCAGTAACCGTTTTCATGTTTAGGTTGCACTCTGTTTTCTCCTATTTGGATACATGTAGTTGGATCTCTAAATCAAACACGGTTTGTGCTTGCTCTTTGAAACTTGGCACAATAAGGTAGTTCCAAATTCTATCGCTATGATTTGTGTCCTATTGAATTAGCCCCAAGCAGAGACTGACGACAATCACTTTCATTGAAAGGAGATGCCAAGCTTCCAAAAAACTACGATTTCCTGAAATCCCAGCAAACATTTTTTCACCCAATCTTGATGATACTTGCAGGTAGTGATCAATACACCAATCACACTTGTCTCACCAAATTCCGTTCTTCTAGGTTAAACCATTCCTTTGCAGTAACCGTTTTCATGTTTAGGTTTCACTCTGTTTTCTCCTATATAGATACATATAGTTGGAACTCTAAATCAAACAGGGTTTGTGCTAGCTTGTTGAAACTTGGCACAATAATGTAGTTCCAAGTTCTATCGCTATGGTTTGTGTCATATGGAAGTTGTCCAAGCAGAGACTGACGAGAATCACTTTCATTGAAAGGGGTTGCCAAACTTCCTAAAGACTATGAGTTTCTGGAAATCTCAGCAAACATTTTTTCAACCAATCTAGATGATACTGGCAGGTAATGATCAGTACACCAATCCCACTTGGCTCACCAAATTTCGTTCTTCTAGGGTGAACCGTTCGTTTGCAGTAACCATTTTCATGTTTAGGTTTCACTCTCTTTTCTCCTATATGGATACATGTAGTTGGAACTCTAAATCAAACACTGTTTGTGCTAGCTCTTTGAAACTTGGCACAATAATGTAGTTCCAAGTTCTAACTCTATGGTTTGTGTCCTATGGAAGTAGCCCCAAGCAGAGACTCACCAGAATCACTTTCATTGAAAGGGGTTGACAAGCTTCCGAAAAACTACGAGTTTCCTGAAATCCCAGCAAACTTTTTTTCACCCAATCTTGATGATACTGGCAGGTAATGATCAGTACACCAAACCCACTTGGCACACCAAATTTCGTTCTTCTAGGTTAAACCGTTCCTTTGCAGAAACCGTTTTCATGTTTAGGTTTCATTCTGTTTTCTCCTATATGGATACATGTAGTTGGAACTGTAAATCAAACACGGTTTGTGCTAGCTCTTTGAAACTTGGCAAAATAATGTAGTTCCAAGTTCTATCGCTATGGTTTGTGTCCTATGGAAGTAGCCCCAAGCAGAGACTGACCACAATCCCTTTCATTGAAAGGGGTTCCCAAGCTTCCAAAAAACTACGAGTTTCCGGAAATCTCTGCAAACATTTTTTCACCCAATCTTGATGATAATGGCAGGTAATGATCAGTACACCAAACCCACTTGGCTCACCAAATTTCGTTCTTCTCGGTAAAACAGTTCCTTTGCAGTAACCGATTTCATGTTTAGGTTTCACTCTGTTTCCTCCTATATGGATACATGTAGTTGGAACTCTAAATCAAACACGGTTTGTGCTAGGTCTTTGAAACATGGCACAATAATGTAGTTCCAAGTTCTATCGCTATGGTTTGTGTCCTATTGAACTAGCCCCAAGCAGAGACTGACGAGAATCACTTTCATTGAAAGGGGTTGCCAAGCTTCCAAAAAACTACGAGTTTCCGGAAATCTCAGCAAACATTTTTTCACCCAATCTTGATGATACTGGCAGGTAATGATCAGTACACCAAACCCAATTGGCTCACCAAATTTTGTTCTTCTAGGTTAAACCTTTCCTTTGCAATAACCGTTTTCATGTTTAGGTTGCACTCTGTTTTCTCCTATTTGGATACATGTAGTTGGAACTCTAAATCAAACACGGTTTGTGCTAGCTCTTTGAAACTTGGCACAATAATGTAGTTCCAAGTTCTATCGCTATGGTTTGTGTCCCATTGAAGTAGCCAAAAGCAGAGACTGACGAGAATCACTTTCATTGAAAGGAGTTGCAAAGCTTCCAAAAAACTACGATTTCCTGAAATCCCAGCAAACATTTTTTCACCCAATCTTGATGATACTTGCAGGTAATGATCAGTACACGAATCCCACTTGGCTCACCAAATTTCGTTCTTCTAGGTTAAACCGTTCCTTTGCAGTAACCGTTTTCATGTTTAGGTTTCATACTGTTTTCTCCTATATGGATACATGTAGTTGGAACTCTAAATCAAACACGGTTTGTGCTAGCTCTTTGAAACTTTGCACAATAATGTAGTTCCAAGTTCTATCGCTATGGTTTGTGTCCTATGGAAGTAGCCCCACGCAGAGACTGACGAGAATGACTTTCATTGAAAGGAGTTCCCAAGCTTACAAAAAAACTACAGTTTCCGGAAATCTCTGCAAACATTTTTTCACCCAATCTTGATGATACTGGCAGGTAATGATCAGTACACCAAACCCACTTGGCTCACCAAATTTCGTTCTTCTCGGTAAAACAGTTCCTTTGCAGTAACCGTTTTCATGTTTAGGTTTCACTCTGTTTCCTCCTATATGGATACATGTAGTTGGAACTCTAAATCAAACAGGGTTTGTGCTAGCTCTTTGAAACATGGCACAATAATGTAGTTCCAAGTTCTATCGCTATGGTTTGTGTCCTATTGAACTAGCCCCAAGCAGAGACTGACGAGAATCACTTTCATTGAAAGGGGTTGCCAAGCTTCCAAAAAACTACGAGTTTCCGGAAATCTCAGCAAACATTTTTTCACCCAAACTTGATGATACTGGCAGGTAATGATCAGTACACCAAACCCACTTGGCTCACCAAATTTCGTTCTTCTAGGTTAAACCTTTCCTTTGCAGTATCCGTTTTCATGTTTAGGTTTCACTCTGTTTTCTCCTATTTGGATACATATAGTTGGAACTCTAAATCAAACACGGTTAGTGCTAGCTCTTTGAAACTTGGCACAATAATGTAGTTCCAAGTTCTATCGCTATGGTTTGTGTCCTATTGAAGTAGCCAAAAGCAGAGACTGACGAGAATCACTTTCATTGAAAGGAGTTGCCAAGCTTCCAAAAAACTACGATTTCCTGAAATCCCAGCAAACATTTTTTCACCCAATCTTGATGATACTTGCAGGTAATGATCAGTACACCAATCCCACTTGGCTCACCAAATTTCGTTCTTCTAGGTTAAACCGTTCCTTTGCAGTAACCGTTTTCATATTTAGGTTTCACTCTGTTTTCTCCTATATGGATACATATAGTTGGAACTCTAAATCAAACACGGTTTGTGCTAGCTCTCTGAAACCTTGCACAATAATGTAGTTCCAAGTTCTATCGCTATGGTTTGTGTCCAATTGAAGTAGCCCCTAGTAAAGACTGACGAAGATCACTTTCATTGAAAGGGTTTGCCAAGCTTCCAAAAAACTACGATTTCCTGAAATCTCAGCAAACATTTTTTCACCCAATCTTGATGATACTGGCAGGTAATGATCAGTACACCAATCCCACTTGGCTCACCAAATTTCGTTCTTCTAGGGTAAACCGTTCGTTTGCAGTAAGAATTTTCATGTTTAGGTTTCACTCTGTTTTCTCCTATATGGATACATGTAGTTGGAACTCTAAATCAAACACGGTTTGTGCTAGCTCTTTGAAAATTGGCACAATAATGTAGATCCAAGTTCTATCGCTATGGTTTGTGTCCTATGGAAGTAGCCCCAAGCAGAGACTGACCAGAATCACTTTCATTGAAAGGGGTTGCCAAGCTTCCGAAAAACTACGAGTTTCCTGAAATCTCAGGAAACTTTTTTTCACCCAATCTTGATGATACTGGCAGGTAATGATCAGTACACCAAACCCACTTGGCTCACCAAATTTCGTTCTTCTAGGTTAAACCGTTCCTTTGCATTAACCGTTTTCATGTTTAGGTTTCACTCTGTTTTCTCCTATATGGATACATGTAGTTGGAACTCTAAATCAAACACGGTTTGTGCTAGCTCTTTGAAACTTTGCACAATAATGTAGTTCCAAGTTCTATCGCTATGGTTTGTGTCCTATTGAACTAGCCCCAAGCAGAGACTGACGAGAATCACTTTCATTGAAAGGGGTTCCCAAGCTTCCAAAAAACTGCGAGTTTCCGGAAATCTCTGCAAACATTTTTTCACCCAATCTTGATGATACTGGCAGGTAATGATCAGTACACCAAACCCACTTGGCTCACCAAATTTCGTTCTTCTCGGTAAAACAGTTCCTTTGCAGTAACCGTTTTCATGTTTAGGTTTCACTCTGTTTCCTCCTATATGGATACATGTAGTTGGAACTCTAAATCAAACAGGGTTTGTGCTAGCTCTTTGAAACATGGCACAATAATGTAGTTCCAAGTTCTATCGCTATGGTTTGTGTCCTATTGAACTAGCCCCAAGCAGAGTTTGACGAGAATCACTTTCATTGAAAGGGGTTGCCAAGCTTCCAAAAAACTACGAGTTTCCGGAAATCTCAGCAAACATTTTTTCACCCAATCTTGATGATACTGGCAGGTAATGATCAGTACACCAAACCCACTTGGCTCACCAAATTTCGTTCTTCTAGGTTAAACCTTTCCTTTGCAGTAACCGTTTTCATGTTTAGGTTGCACTCTGTTTTCTCCTATTTGGATACATGTAGTTGGAACTCTAAATCAAACACGGTTAGTGCTAGCTCTTTGAAACTTGGCACAATAATGTAGTTCCAAGTTCTATCGCTATGGTTTGTGTCCTATTGAATTAGCCAAAAGCAGAGACTGACGAGAATCACTTTCATTGAAAGGAGTTGCCAAGCTTCCAAAAAACTACGATTTCCTGAAATCCCAGCAAACATTTTTTCACCCAATCTTGATGATACTTGCAGGTAATGATCAGTACACCAATCCCACTTGGCTCACCAAATTTCGTTCTTCTAGGTTAAACCGTTCCTTTGCAGTAACCGTTTTCATATTTAGGTTTCACTCTGTTTTCTCCTATATGGATACATATATTTGGAACTCTAAATCAAACACGGTTTGTGCTAGCTCTTTGAAACTTTGCACAGTAATGTAGTTCCAAGTTCTATCGCTATGGTTTGTGTCCAATTGTAGTAGCCCCTAGTTGAGACTGACGAAGATCACTTTCATTGAAAGGGGTTCCCAAGCTTCCGAAAAACTACGAGTTTCCTGAAATCTCAGGAAACTTTTTTTCACCCAATCTTGATGATACTGGCAGGTAATGATCAGTACACCAAACCCACTTGGCTCACCAAATTTCGTTCTTCTAGGTTAAACCGTTCCTTTGCATTAACCGTTTTCATGTTTAGGTTTCACTCTGTTTTCTCCTATATGGATACATGTAGTTGGAACTCTAAATCAAACACGGTTAGTGCTAGCTCTTTGAAACTTGGCACAATAATGTAGTTCAAAGTTCTATCGCTATGGTTTGTGTCCTATTGAAGTAGCCAAAAGCAGAGACTGACGAGAATCACTTTCATTGAAAGGAGTTGCCAAGCTTCCAAAAACTACGATTTCTTGAAATCCCAGCAAACATTTTTTCACCCAATCTTGATGATACTTGCAGGTAATGATCAGTACACCTATCCCACTTGGCTCACCAAATTTCGTTCTTCTAGGTTAAACCGTTCCTTTCAAGTAACCGTTTTCATATTTAGGTTTCACTCTGTTTTCTCCTATATGGATACATATAGTTGGAACTCTAAATCAAACACGGTTTGTGCTAGCTCTTTGAAACTTTGCACAATAATGTAGTTCCAAGTTCTATCGCTATGGTTTGTGTCCAATTGAAGTAGCCCCTAGTAGAGACTGACGAAGATCACTTTCATTGAAAGGGGTTGCCAAGCTTCCAAAAAACTACGATTTCCTGAAATCTCAGCAAACATTTTTTCACCCAATCTTGATGATACTGGCAGGTAATGATCAGTACTCCAATCCCACTTGGCTCACCGAATTTCGTTCTTCTAGGTTAAAACGTTCGTTTGCAGTATGCATTTTCATGTTTAGGTTTCACTCTGTTTTCTCCTGTATGGATACATGTAGTTGGAACTCTAAATCAAACACGGTTTGTGCTAGCTCTTTGAAACTTGGCACAATAATGTAGTTCCAAGTTCTATCGCTATGGTTTGTGTCCTATGGAAGTAGCCCCACGCAGAGATTGACGAGAATGACTTTCATTGAAAGGGGTTCCCAAGCTTCCAAAAAACTACGATTTCCTGAAATCTCAGCAAACATTTTTTCACCCAATCTTGATGATACTGGCAGGTAATGATCAGTACACCAATCCGACTTGGCTCACCAAATTTCGTTCTTCTAGGGTAAACCGTTCGTTTGCAGTAAGCATTTTCATGTTTAGGTTTCACTCTGTTTTCTCCTATATGGATACATGTAGTTGGAACTGTAAATCAAACACGGTTTGTGCTAGCTCTTTGAAACTTGGCACAATAATGTAGATCCAAGTTCTATCGCTATGGTTTGTGTCCTATGGAAGTAGCCCCAAGCAGAGACTGACCAGAATCACTTTCATTGAAAGGGGTTGCCAAGCTTCCGAAAAACTACGAGTTTCCTGAAATCTCAGGAAACTTTTTTTCACCCAATCTTGATGATACTGGCAGGTAATGATCAGTACACCAAACCCACTTGGCTCACCAAATTTCGTTCTTCTAGGTTAAACCGTTCCTTTGCAGTAACCGTTTTCATGTTTAGGTTTCACTCTGTTTTCTCCTATATGGATACATGTAGTTGGAACTCTAAATCAAACACGGTTTGTGCTAGCTCTTTGAAACATGGCACAATTTTGTAGTTCCAAGTTCTATCGCTATGGTTTGTGTCCTATTGAACTAGCCCCAAGCAGAGACTGACGAGAATCACTTTCATTGAAAGGGGTTGCCAAGCTTCAAAAAAACTACGAGTTTCCGGAAATCTCACAAACATTTTTTCACCCAATCATGATGATACTGGCAGGTAATAATCAGTACACCAATCCCACTTGGCTCACCAAATTTCGTTCTTCTAGGGTAAACCGTTCCTTTGCAGTAACCATTTTCATGTTTAGGTTTCACTCTGTTTTCTCCTATATGGATACTTGTAGTTGGAGCTCTAAATCAAACACGGTTTGTGCTAGCTCTTTTAAACTTGGCACAGTACTGTAGTTCCAAGTTCTATCGCTTTGGGTTTCGTCCTATTGAAGTAGCCCCAAGCAGAGACTGACGAGAATCACATTCATTGAAAGGGGTTACGAAGCTTCCAAAAAACTACGAGTTTCCTGATATCTCCGCAAAGTATTTTTCACCCAATATTGATGATACTTGCAGGTAATGATCAGTACACCAGTCCCATTGGCTCAACAAATTTCGTTCTTCTAGTTTAACCCGTTCGTTTGCAGTAACCGTTTTCATGTTTAGGTTTCACTCTGTTTTCTCCTATATAGATACATGTAGTTGGAACTTTAAATCAAAGACGGTTTGTGCTAGCTCTTTGAAACTTGGCACAATAATGTAGTTCCAAGTTCTGTCCCTATGGTTTGTGTCCTATTGAACTAGCCCTAAGCAGAGACTGACGAGTATCACTTTCATTGAAAGGGGTTGTCAAGCTTCCGAAAAACTACGATTTCCTGAAATCTCAGCAAATATTTTTTCACCCAATCTTGATGATACTTGCAGGTAATGAGCAGCACACCAATCCCACTTGGCTCGCCAAATTTCGTTCTTCTAGGTTAAACCGTTCCTTTGCAGTAACCATTTTCATGTTTAGGTTTCACTCTGTTTTCTCCTATATCGATACATGTAGTTGGAACTCTAAATCAAACACGGTTTGTGCTAGCTCTTTGAAACATGGCACAATAATGTAGATCCAAGTTCTATCGCTATGGTTTGTGTCCTATGGAAGTAGCCCCAAGTAGAGACTGACGAGAATCACTTTTATTGAAAGGGGTTGCCAAGCATCCAAAAAACTACGAGTTTCCTGAAATCTCAGCAAACTGTATTTCACCCAATCTTGATGATACTGGCAGGTAGTGATCAGTACACCAAACCCACTTGGCTCACCAAATTTCGTTCTTCTAGGTTAAACCGTTCCTTTGCAGTACCGTTTTCATGTTTAGGTTTCACTCTGTTTTGTCCTATATGGATACATGTAGTTGGAACTCTAAATAAAACATGGTTTGTGCTAGCTCTTTGACACTTGGCACAATAATGTAGTTCCAAGTTCTATTGCTATGGTTTGTGTCCTATTGAAGTAGCCCCAAGCAGACTGACGAGAATCTCTTTCATTGAAAGGGGTTGCCAAGCTTCCGAAAAAATAATAGTTTCCTGAAATCTCAGCAAACATTTTTTCACCCAATCTTGATGATACTTGCAGGTAATGATGAGTAAACCAATGCCACTTGGCTCACCAAATTTCGTTTTCTAGGTTAAACCGTTCCTTTGCAGTAACCGTTTTCATGTTTAGGTTTCACTCTGTTTCCTCCTATATGGATACATGTAGTTGGAACTCTAAATCAAACAGTGTTTGTGCTAGCTCTTTGAAACATGGCACAATAATGTAGTTCCAAGTTCTATCGCTATGGTTTGTTTCCTATTGAACTAGCCCCAAGCAGAGACTGTCGAGAATCACTTTCATTGAAAGGGGTTGCCAAGCTTCCAAAAAACTACGAGTTTCCGGAAATCTCAGCAAACATTTTTTCACCCAATCTTGATGATACTGGCAGGTAATGATCAGTACACCAAACCCACTTGGCTCACCAAATTTCGTTCTTCTAGGTTAAACCTTTCCTTTGCAGTAACCGTTTTCATGTTTAGGTTGCACTCTGTTTTCTCCTATTTGGATACATGTAGTTGGAACTCTAAATCAAACACGGTTAGTGCTAGCTCTTTGAAACTTGGCACAATAATGTAGTTCCAAGTTCTATCGCTATGGTTTGTGTCCTATTGAAGTAGCCAAAAGCAGAGACTGACGAGAATCACTTTCATTGAAAGGAGTTGCCAAGCTTCCAAAAAACTACGATTTCCTGAAATCCCAGCAAACATTTTTTCACCCAATCTTGATGATACTTGCAGGTAATGATCAGTACACCAATCCCACTTGGCTCACCAAATTTCGTTCTTCTAGGTTAAACCGTTCCTTTGCAGTAACCGTTTTCATATTTAGGTTTCACTCTGTTTTCTCCTATATGGATACATATAGTTGGAACTCTAAATCAAACACGGTTTGTGCTAGCTCTTTGAAACTTTGCACAGTAATGTAGTTCCAAGTTCTATCGCTATGGTTTGTGTCCAATTGAAGTAGCCCCTAGTTGAGACTGACGAAGATCACTTTCATTGAAAGGGGTTGCCAAGCTTCCAAAAAACTACGATTTCCTGAAATCTCAGCAAACATTTTTTCACCCAATCTTGATGATACTGGTAGGTAATGATCAGTACACCAATCCCACTTGGCTCACCGAATTTCGTTCTTCTAGGGTAAACCGTTCGTTTGCAGTAAGCATTTTCATGTTTAGGTTTCACTCTGTTTTCTCCTATATGGATACATGTAGTTGGAACTCTAAATCAAACACGGTTTGTGCTAGCTCTTTGAAACTTGGCACAATAATGTAGATCCAAGTTCTATCGCTATGGTTTGTGTCCTATGGAAGTAGCCCCAAGCAGAGACTGACCCGAATCACTTTCATTGAAAGGGGTTCCCAAGCTTCCGAAAAACTACGAGTTTCCTGAAATCTCAGGAAACTTTTTTTCACCCAATCTTGATGATACTGGCAGGTAATGATGAGTAAACCAATGCCACTTGGCTCACCAAATTTCGTTTTCTAGGTTAAACCGTTCCTTTGCATTAACCGTTTTCATGTTTAGGTTTCACTCTGTTTTCTCCTATATGGATACATGTAGTTGGAACTCTAAATCAAACAGTGTTTGTGCTAGCTCTTTGAAACATGGCACAATAATGTAGTTCCAAGTTCTATCGCTATGGTTTGTTTCCTATTGAACTAGCCCCAAGCAGAGACTGTCGAGAATCACTTTCATTGAAAGGGGTTGCCAAGCTTCCAAAAAACTACGAGTTTCCGGAAATCTCAGCAAACATTTTTTCACCCAATCTTGATGATACTGGCAGGTAATGATCAGTACACCAAACCCACTTGGCTCACCAAATTTCGTTCTTCTAGGTTAAACCTTTCCTTTGCAGTAACCGTTTTCATGTTTAGGTTTCACTCTGTTTTCTCCTATTTGGATACATGTAGTTGGAACTCTAAATCAAACACGGTTAGTGCTAGCTCTTTGAAACTTGGCACAATAATGTAGTTCCAAGTTCTATCGCTATGGTTTGTGTCCTATTGAAGTAGCCAAAAGCAGAGACTGACGAGAATCACTTTCATTGAAAGGAGTTGCCAAGCTTCCAAAAAACTACGATTTCCTGAAATCCCAGCAAACATTTTTTCACCCAATCTTGATGATACTTGCAGGTAATGATCAGTACACCAATCCCACTTGGCTCACCAAATTTCGTTCTTCTAGGTTAAACCGTTCCTTTGCAGTAACCGTTTTCATATTTAGGTTTCACTCTGTTTTCTCATATATGGATACATATAGTTGGAACTCTAAATCAAACACGGTTTGTGCTAGCTCTTTGAAACTTTGCACAAAAATGTAGTTCCAAGTTCTATCGCTATGGTTTGTGTCCAATTGAAGTAGCCCCTAGTAGAGACTGACGAAGATCACTTTCATTGAAAGGGTTTGCCAAGCTTCCAAAAAACTACGATTTCCTGAAATCTCAGCAAACATTTTTTCACCCAATCTTGATGATACTGGCAGGTAATGATCAGTACACCAATCCCACTTGGCTCACCGAATTTCGTTCTTCTAGGGTAAACCGTTCGTTTGCAGTAAGCATTTTCATGTTTAGGTTTCACTCTGTTTTCTCCTATATGGATACATGTAGTTGGAACTCTAAATCAAACACGGTTTGTGCTAGCTCTTTGAAACTTGGCACAATAATGTAGATCCAAGTTCTATCGCTATGATTTGTGTCCTATGGAAGTAGCCCCAAGCAGAGACTGACGAGAATCACTTTCATTGAAAGGGGTTGCCAAGCTTCAAAAAAACTACGAGTTTCCGGAAATCTCACAAACATTTTTTCACCCAATCATGATGATACTGGCAGGTAATAATCAGTACACCAATCCCACTTGGCTCACCAAATTTCGTTCTTCTAGGGTAAACCGTTCCTTTGCAGTAACCATTTTCATGTTTAGGTTTCACTCTGTTTTCTCCTATATGGATACTTGTAGTTGGAGCTCTAAATCAAACACGGTTTGTGCTAGCTCTTTTAAACTTGGCACAGTACTGTAGTTCCAAGTTCTATCGCTTTGGGTTTTGTCCTATTGAAGTAGCCCCAAGCAGAGACTGACGAGAATCACATTCATTGAAAGGGGTTACGAAGCTTCCAAAAAACTACGAGTTTCCTGATATCTCAGCAAAGTATTTTTCACCCAATATTGATGATACTTGCAGGTAATGATCAGTACACCAGTCCCATTGGCTCACCAAATTTCGTTCTTCTAGGTTAACCCGTTCGTTTGCAGTAACCGTTTTCATGTTTAGGTTTCACTCTGTTTTCTCCTATATAGATACATGTAGTTGGAACTTTAAATCAAAGACGGTTTGTGCTAGCTCTTTGAAACTTGGCACAATAATGTAGTTCCAAGTTCTGTCCCTATGGTTTGTGTCCTATTGAACTAGCCCTAAGCAGAGACTGACGAGTATCACTTTCATTGAAAGGGGTTGTCAAGCTTCCGAAAAACTACGATTTCCTGAAATCTCAGCAAATATTTTTTCACCCAATCTTGATGATACTTGCAGGTAATGAGCAGCACACCAATCCCACTTGGCTCGCCAAATTTCGTTCTTCTAGGTTAAACCGTTCCTTTGCAGTAACCATTTTCATGTTTAGGTTTCACTCTGTTTTCTCCTATATGGATACATGTAGTTGGAACTCTAAATCAAACACGGTTTGTGCTAGCTCTTTGAAACTTCGCACAATAATGTAGTTCCAAGTTCTATCGCTATGGTTTGTGTCCTATGGAAGTAGCACCAAGTAGAGACTGACGAGAATCACTTTTATTGAAAGGGGTTGCCAAGCATCCAAAAAACTACGAGTTTCCTGAAATCTAAGCAAACTTTATTTCACCCAATCTTGATGATACTGGCAGGTAATGATCAGTACACCAAACCCACTTGGCTCACCAAATTTCGTTCTTCTAGGTTAAACCGTTCCTTTGCAGTAACCATTT
Organism: Urocitellus parryii; assembly: GCF_045843805.1. Classification (NCBI taxonomy): domain Eukaryota; kingdom Metazoa; phylum Chordata; class Mammalia; order Rodentia; family Sciuridae; genus Urocitellus; species Urocitellus parryii. The sequence goes on from NW_027552877.1 coordinate 128,236, forward strand.
TCATGTTTAGGTTTCACTCTGTTTTGTCCTATATGGATACATGTAGTTGGAACTCTAAATAAAACATGGTTTGTGCTAGCTCTTTGACACTTGGCACAATAATGTAGTTCCAAGTTCTATTGCTATGGTTTGTGTCCTATTGAAGTAGCCCCAAGCAGACTGACGAGAATCTCTTTTATTGAAAGGGGTTGCCAAGCTTCCGAAAAAATAATAGTTTCCTGAAATCTCAGCAAACATTTTTTCACCCAATCTTGATGATACTTGCAGGTAATGATGAGTAAACCAATGCCACTTGGCTCACCAAATTTCGTTTTCTAGGTTAAACCGTTCCTTTGCAGTAACCGTTTTCATGTTTAGGTTTCACTCTGTTTCCTCCTATATGGATACATGTAGTTGGAACTCTAAATCAAACAGTGTTTGTGCTAGCTCTTTGAAACATGGCACAATAATGTAGTTCCAAGTTCTATCGCTATGGTTTGTTTCCTATTGAACTAGCCCCAAGCAGAGACTGTCGAGAATCACTTTCATTGAAAGGAGTTGCCAAGCTTCCAAAAAACTACGATTTCCTGAAATCCCAGCAAACATTTTTTCACCCAATCTTGATGATACTTGCAGGTAATGATCAGTACACCAATCCCACTTGGCTCACCAAATTTCGTTCTTCTAGGTTAAACCGTTCCTTTGCAGTAACCGTTTTCATATTTAGGTTTCACTCTGTTTTCTCCTATATGGATACATATATTTGGAACTCTAAATCAAACACGGTTTGTGCTAGCTCTTTGAAACTTTGCACAGTAATGTAGTTCCAAGTTCTATCGCTATGGTTTGTGTCCAATTGAAGTAGCCCCTAGTTGAGACTGACGAAGATCACTTTCATTGAAAGGGGTTGCCAAGCTTCCAAAAAACTACGATTTCCTGAAATCTCAGCAAACATTTTTTCACCCAATCTTGATGATACTGGTAGGTAATGATCAGTACACCAATCCCACTTGGCTCACCAAATTTCGTTCTTCTAGGGTAAACCGTTCGTTTGCAGTAAGCATTTTCATGTTTAGGTTTCACTCTGTTTTCTCCTATATGGATACATGTAGTTGGAACTCTAAATCAAACACGGTTTGTGCTAGCTCTTTGAAACTTGGCACAATAATGTAGATCCAAGATCTATCGCTATGGTTTGTGTCCTATGGAAGTAGCCCCAAGCAGAGACTGACCCGAATCACTTTCATTGAAAGGGGTTCCCAAGCTTCCGAAAAACTACGAGTTTCCTGAAATCTCAGGAAACTTTTTTTCACCCAATCTTGATGATACTGGCAGGTAATGATGAGTAAACCAATGCCACTTGGCTCACCAAATTTCGTTTTCTAGGTTAAACCGTTCCTTTGCATTAACCGTTTTCATGTTTAGGTTTCACTCTGTTTTCTCCTATATGGATACATGTAGTTGGAACTCTAAATCAAACAGTGTTTGTGCTAGCTCTTTGAAACATGGCACAATAATGTAGTTCCAAGTTCTATCGCTATGGTTTGTTTCCTATTGAACTAGCCCCAAGCAGAGACTGTCGAGAATCACTTTCATTGAAAGGGGTTGCCAAGCTTCCAAAAAACTACGAGTTTCCGGAAATCTCAGCAAACATTTTTTCACCCAATCTTGATGATACTGGCAGGTAATGATCAGTACACCAAACCCACTTGGCTCACCAAATTTCGTTCTTCTAGGTTAAACCTTTCCTTTGCAGTAACCGTTTTCATGTTTAGGTTTCACTCTGTTTTCTCCTATTTGGATACATGTAGTTGGAACTCTAAATCAAACACGGTTAGTGCTAGCTCTTTGAAACTTGGCACAATAATGTAGTTCCAAGTTCTATCGCTATGGTTTGTGTCCTATTGAAGTAGCCAAAAGCAGAGACTGACGAGAATCACTTTCATTGAAAGGAGTTGCCAAGCTTCCAAAAAACTACGATTTCCTGAAATCCCAGCAAACATTTTTTCACCCAATCTTGATGATACTTGCAGGTAATGATCAGTACACCAATCCCACTTGGCTCACCAAATTTCGTTCTTCTAGGTTAAACCGTTCCTTTGCAGTAACCGTTTTCATATTTAGGTTTCACTCTGTTTTCTCCTATATGGATACATATAGTTGGAACTCTAAATCAAACACGGTTTGTGCTAGCTCTTTGAAACTTTGCACAAAAATGTAGTTCCAAGTTCTATCGCTATGGTTTGTGTCCAATTGAAGTAGCCCCTAGTAGAGACTGACGAAGATCACTTTCATTGAAAGGGTTTGCCAAGCTTCCAAAAAACTACGATTTCCTGAAATCTCAGCAAACATTTTTTCACCCAATCTTGATGATACTGGCAGGTAATGATCAGTACACCAATCCCACTTGGCTCACCGAATTTCGTTCTTCTAGGGTAAACCGTTCGTTTGCAGTAAGCATTTTCATGTTTAGGTTTCACTCTGTTTTCTCCTATATGGATACATGTAGTTGGAACTCTAAATCAAACACGGTTTGTGCTAGCTCTTTGAAACTTGGCACAATAATGTAGATCCAAGTTCTATCGCTATGATTTGTGTCCTATGGAAGTAGCCCCAAGCAGAGACTGACGAGAATCACTTTCATTGAAAGGGGTTGCCAAGCTTCAAAAAAACTACGAGTTTCCGGAAATCTCACAAACATTTTTTCACCCAATCATGATGATACTGGCAGGTAATAATCAGTACACCAATCCCACTTGGCTCACCAAATTTCGTTCTTCTAGGGTAAACCGTTCCTTTGCAGTAACCATTTTCATGTTTAGGTTTCACTCTGTTTTCTCCTATATGGATACTTGTAGTTGGAGCTCTAAATCAAACACGTTTGTGCTAGCTCTTTTAAACTTGGCACAGTACTGTAGTTCCAAGTTCTATCGCTTTGGGTTTTGTCCTATTGAAGTAGCCCCAAGCAGAGACTGACGAGAATCACATTCATTGAAAGGGGTTACGAAGCTTCCAAAAAACTACGAGTTTCCTGATATCTCAGCAAAGTATTTTTCACCCAATATTGATGATACTTGCAGGTAATGATCAGTACACCAGTCCCATTGGCTCACCAAATTTCGTTCTTCTAGGTTAACCCGTTCGTTTGCAGTAACCGTTTTCATGTTTAGGTTTCACTCTGTTTTCTCCTATATAGATACATGTAGTTGGAACTTTAAATCAAAGACGGTTTGTGCTAGCTCTTTGAAACTTGGCACAATAATGTAGTTCCAAGTTCTGTCCCTATGGTTTGTGTCCTATTGAACTAGCCCTAAGCAGAGACTGACGAGTATCACTTTCATTGAAAGGGGTTGTCAAGCTTCCGAAAAACTACGATTTCCTGAAATCTCAGCAAATATTTTTTCACCCAATCTTGATGATACTTGCAGGTAATGAGCAGCACACCAATCCCACTTGGCTCGCCAAATTTCGTTCTTCTAGGTTAAACCGTTCCTTTGCAGTAACCATTTTCATGTTTAGGTTTCACTCTGTTTTCTCCTATATGGATACATGTAGTTGGAACTCTAAATCAAACACGGTTTGTGCTAGCTCTTTGAAACTTGGCACAATAATGTAGTTCCAAGTTCTATCGCTATGGTTTGTGTCCTATGGAAGTAGCACCAAGTAGAGACTGACGAGAATCACTTTTATTGAAAGGGGTTGCCAAGCATCCAAAAAACTACGAGTTTCCTGAAATCTCAGCAAACTTTATTTCACCCAATCTTGATGATACTGGCAGGTAATGATCAGTACACCAAACCCACTTGGCTCACCAAATTTCGTTCTTCTAGGTTAAACCGTTCCTTTGCAGTAACCATTTTCATGTTTAGGTTTCACTCTGTTTTGTCCTATATGGATACATGTAGTTGGAACTCTAAATAAAACATGGTTTGTGCTAGCTCTTTGACACTTGGCACAATAATGTAGTTCCAAGTTCTATTGCTATGGTTTCTGTCCTATTGAAGTAGCCCCAAGCAGACTGACGAGAATCTCTTTTATTGAAAGGGGTTGCCAAGCTTCCGAAAAAATAATAGTTTCCTGAAATCTCAGCAAACATTTTTTCACCCAATCTTGATGATACTTGCAGGTAATGATGAGTAAACCAATGCCACTTGGCTCACCAAATTTCGTTTTCTAGGTTAAACCGTTCCTTTGCAGTAACCGTTTTCATGTTTAGGTTTCACTCTGTTTCCTCCTATATGGATACATGTAGTTGGAACTCTAAATCAAACAGTGTTTGTGCTAGCTCTTTGAAACATGGCACAATAATGTAGTTCCAAGTTCTATCGCTATGGTTTGTTTCCTATTGAACTAGCCCCAAGCAGAGACTGTCGAGAATCACTTTCATTGAAAGGGGTTGCCAAGCTTCCAAAAAACTACGAGTTTCCGGAAATCTCAGCAAACATTTTTTCACCCAATCTTGATGATACTGGCAGGTAATGATCAGTACACCAAACCCACTTGGCTCACCAAATTTCGTTCTTCTAGGTTAAACCTTTCCTTTGCAGTAACCGTTTTCATGTTTAGGTTGCACTCTGTTTTCTCCTATTTGGATACATGTAGTTGGAACTCTAAATCAAACACGGTTAGTGCTAGCTCTTTGAAACTTGGCACAATAATGTAGTTCCAAGTTCTATCGCTATGGTTGGTGTCCTATTGAAGTAGCCAAAAGCAGAGACTGATGAGAATCACTTTCATTGAAAGGAGTTGCCAAGCTTCCAAAAAACTACGATTTCCTGAAATCCCAGCAAACATTTTTTCACCCAATCTTGATGATACTTGCAGGTAATGATCAGTACACCAATCCCACTTGGCTCACAAAATTTCGTTCTTCTAGGTTAAACCGTTCCTTTGCAGTAACCGTTTTCATATTTAGGTTTCACTCTGTTTTGTCCTATATGGATACATGTAGTTGGAACTCTAAATCAAACAGGGTTTGTGCTAGCTCTTTGAAACTTTGCACAATAATGTAGTTCCAAGTTCTATCGCTATGGTTTGTGTCCTATGGAAGTAGCCCCAAGCAGAGACTGACGAGAATCACTTTCATTGAAAGGGGTTCCCAAGCTTCCAAAAAACTGCGAGTTTCCGGAAATCTCTGCAAACATTTTTTCACCCAATCTTGATGATAATGGCAGGTAATGATCAGTAAACCAAACCCACTTGGCTCACCAAATTTCGTTCTTCTCGGTAAAACAGTTCCTTTGCAGTAACCGTTTTCATGTTTAGGTTTCACTCTGTTTCCTCATATATGGATACATGTAGTTGGAACTCTAAATCAAACACGGTTTGTGCTAGCTCTTTGAAACATGGCACAATAATGTAGTTCCAAGTTCTATCGCTATGGTTTGTGTCCTATTGAACTAGCCCCAAGCAGAGACTGACGAGAATCACTTTCATTGAAATGGGTTGCCAAGCTTCCAAAAAACTACGAGTTTCCGGAAATCTCAGCAAACATTTTTTCACCCAATCTTGATGATACTGGCAGGTAATGATCAGTACACCAAACCCACTTGGCTCACCGAATTTCGTTCTTCTAGGTTAAAACGTTCGTTTGCAGTATGCATTTTCATGTTTAGGTTTCACTCTGTTTTCTCCTATATGGATACATGTAGTTGGAACTCTAAATCAAACACGGTTTGTGCTAGCTCTTTGAAACTTGGCACAATAATGTAGTTCCAAGTTCTATCGCTATGGTTTGTGTCCTATGGAAGTAGCCCCACGCAGAGACTGACCAGAATGACTTTCATTGAAAGGGGTTCCCAAGCTTCCAAAAAACTACGAGTTTCCGGAAATCTCTGGAAACATTTTTTCACCCAATCTTGATGATACTGGCAGGTAATGATCAGTACACCAAACCCACTTGGCTCACCAAATTTCGTTCTTCTCGGTAAAACAGTTCCTTTGCAGTAACCGTTTTCATGTTTAGGTTTCACTCTGTTTCCTCCTATATGGATACATGTAGTTGGAACTCTAAATCAAACAGGGTTTGTGCTAGCTCTTTGAAACATGGCACAATAATGTAGTTCCAAGTTCTATCGCTATGGTTTGTGTCCTATTGAACTAGCCCCAAGCAGAGACTGACGAGAATCACTTTCATTGAAAGGGGTTGCCAAGCTTCCAAAAAACTACGAGTTTCCGGAAATCTCAGCAAACATTTTTTCACCCAATCTTGATGATACTGGCAGGTAATGATCAGTACACCAAACCCACTTGGCTCACCAAATTTCGTTCTTCTAGGTTAAACCTTTCCTTTGAAGTAACCGTTTTCATGTTTAGGTTGCACTCTGTTTTCTCCTATTTGGATACATGTAGTTGGAACTCTAATTCAAACACGGTTAGTGCTAGCTCTTTGAAACTTGGCACAATAATGTAGTTGCAAGTTCTATCGCTATGGTTTGTGTCCTATTGAAGTAGCCAAAAGCAGAGTCTGACGAGAATCACTTTCATTGAAAGGAGTTGCCAAGCTTCCAAAAAACGATTTCCTGAAATCCCAGCAAACATTTTTTCACCCAATCTTGATGATACTTGCAGGTAATGATCAGTACACCAAACCCACTTGGCTCACCAAATTTCGTTCTTCTAGGTTAAACCGTTCCTTTCAAGTAACCGTTTTCATATTTAGGTTTCACTCTGTTTTCTCCTATATGGATACATATAGTTGGAACTCTAAATCAAACACGGTTTGTGCTAGCTCTTTGAAACTTTGCACAATAATGTAGTTATAAGTTCTATCGCTATGGTTTGTGTCCAATTGAAGTAGCCCCTAGTAGAGACTGACGAAGATCACTTTCATTGAAAGGGGTTGCCAAGCTTCCAAAAAACTACGATTTCCTGAAATCTCAGCAAACATTTTTTCACCCAATCTTGATGATACTGGCAGGTAATGATCAGTACACCAAACCCACTTGGCTCACCAAATTTCGTTCTTGTAGGTTAAACCGTTCCTTTGCAGTAACTGTTTTCATGTTTAGGTTTCACTCTGTTTTCTCCTATATGGATACATGTAGTTGGAACTCTAAATCAAACACGGTTTGTGCTAGCTCTTTGAAAAATGGCACAATTTTGTAGTTCCAAGTTCTATTGCTATGGTTTGTGTCCTATTGAACTAGCCCCAAGCAGAGACTGACGAGAATCACTTTCATTGAAAGGGGTTGCCAAGCTTCCAAAAAACTACGAGTTTCTGGAAATCTCACAAACATTTTTTCACCCAATCATGATGATACTGGCAGGTAATAATCAGTACACCAATCCCACTTGGCTCACCAAATTTCGTTCTTCTAGGGTAAACCGTTCCTTTGCAGTAACCGTTTTCATGTTTAGGTTTCACTCTGTTTTCTCCTATATGGATACTTGTAGTTGGAGCTCTAAATCAAACACGGTTTGTGCTAGCTCTTTTAAACTTGGCACAGTACTGTAGTTCCAAGTTCTATCGCTTTGGGTTTTGTCCTATTGAAATAGCCCAAGCAGAGACTGACGAGAATCACATTCATTGAAAGGGGTTACGAAGCTTCCAAAAAACTACGAGTTTCCTGATATCTCAGCAAAGTATTTTTCACCCAATATTGATGATACTTGCAGGTAATGATCAGTACACCAGTCCCATTGGCTCACCAAATTTCGTTCTTCTAGGTTAACCCGTTCGTTTGCAGTAACCGTTTTCATGTTTAGGTTTCACTCTGTTTTCTCCTATATAGATACATGTAGTTGGAACTTTAAATCAAAGACGGTTTGTGCTAGCTCTTTGAAACTTGGCACAATAATGTAGATCCAAGTTCTATCGCTATGGTTTGTGTCCTATGGAAGGAGCCCCAAGTAGAGACTGACGAGAATCACTTTTATTGAAAGGGGTTGCCAAGCATCCAAAAAACTACGAGTTTCCTGAAATCTCAGCAAACTTTATTTCACCCAATCTTGATGATGCTGGTAGGTAATGATCAGTACACCAAACCCACTTGGCTCACCAAATTTCCTTCTTCTAGGTTAAACCGTTCCTTTGCAGTACCATTTTCATGTTTAGGTTTCACTCTGTTTTGTCCTATATGGATACATGTAGTTGGAACTCTAAATAAAACATGGTTTGTGCTAGCTCTTTGACACTTGGCACAATAATGTAGTTCCAAGTTCTATTGCTATGGTTTGTGTCCTATAGAAGTAGACCCAAGCAGACTGACGAGAATCTCTTTCATTGAAAGGGGTTGCCAAGCTTCTGAAAAAATAATAGTTTCCTGAAATCTCAGCAAACATTTTTTCACCCAATCTTGATGATACTTGCAGGTAATGATGAGTAAACCAATGCCACTTGGCTCACCAAATTTCGTTTTCTAGGTTAAACCGTTCCTTTGCAGTAACCGTTTTCATGTTTAGGTTTCACTCTGTTTCCTCCTATATGGATACATGTAGTTGGAACTCTAAATCAAACACGGTTTGTGCTAGCTCTTTGAAACTTTGCACAATAATGTAGTTCCAAATTCTATCGGTATGGTTTGTGTCCTATTGAAGTAGCCCCAAGCACAGACTGACCAGAATCACTTTCATTGAAAGGGGTTGCCAAGCTTCCAAAAAACTACGAGTTTCCGGAAATCTCAGCAAACATTTTTTCACCCAATCTTGATGATACTGGCAGGTAATGATCAGTACACCAAAACCACTTGGCTCACCAAATTTCGTTCTTCTAGGTTAAACCTTTCCTTTGCAGTAACCGTTTTCATGTTTAGGTTGCACTCTGTTTTCTCCTATTTGGATACATGTAGTTGGAACTCTAAATCAAACACGGTTAGTGCTAGCTCTTTGAAACTTGGCACAATAATGTAGTTCCAAGTTCTATCGCTATGGTTTGTGTCCTATTGAAGTAGCCCCAAGCAGAGACTGACGAGAATCACTTTCATTGAAAGGAGTTGCCAATCTTCCAAAAAACTACGATTTCCTGAAATCCCAGCAAACATTTTTTCACCCAATCTTGATGATACTTGCAGGTAATGATAAGTACACCAATCCCACTTGGCTCACCAAATTTCGTTCTTCTAGGTTAAACCGTTCCTTTCAAGTAACCGTTTTCATATTTAGGTTTCACTCTCTTTTCTCCTATATGGATACATATAGTTGGAACTCTAAATCAAACACGGTTTGTGCTAGCTCTATGAAACGTTGCACAATAATGTAGTTCCAAGTTCTATCGCTATGGTTTGTGTCCAATTGAAGTAGCCCCTAGTAGAGACTGACGAAGATCACTTTCATTGAAAGGGGTTGCCAAGCTTCCAAAAAACTACGATTTCCTGAAATCTCAGCAAACATTTTTTCACCCAATCTTGATGATACTGGCAGGTAAAGATCAGTACACCAATCCCACTAGGCTAACCAAATTTCGTTCTTCTAAGGTAAACCGTTCGTTTGCAGTAACCATTTTCATGTTTAGGTTTCACTCTGTTTTCTCCTATATGGATACATGTAGTTGGAACTCTAAATCAAACACGGTTTGTGCTAGCTCTTTGAAACTTGGCACAATAATGTAGTTCCAAGTTCTATCGCTATGGTTTGTGTCCTATGGAAGTAGCCCAAAGCAGAGATTGACCAGAATCACTTTCATTGAAAGGGGTTGCCAAGCTTCCAAAAAACTACGATTTCCTGAAATCTGAGCAAACATTTTTTCACCCCATCTTGATGATACTTGCAGGTAATGATCAGTACACCAATCCTTCTTGGCTCACCGAATTTCGTTCTTCCAGGTTAAACCGTTCCTTTGCAGTAACCGTTTTCATGTTTCGGTTTCACTCTGTTTTCTCCTATATGGATACATGTAGTTGGAACTCTAAATCAAACACGGTTTGTGCTAGCTCTTTGAAACTTGGCACAATAATGTAGTTCCAAGTTCTATAGCTATGGTTTGTGTCCTATTGAAGTAGCCCCAAGCAGAGACTGACGAGAATCACTTTAATTGAAAGGGGTTGCCAGGCTTCCAAGAAACTACGATTTCCTGAAATCTCAGCTAACATTTTTTCACCCAATCTTGATGATACTTGCAGGTAATGATGAGTACACCAATCCCACTTGGCTCACCAAATTTCGTTCTTCTAGGTTAAACCGTTATTTGCAGTAACCGTTTTCATGTTTAGGTTTCACTCCATTTTCTCCTATATGGATACATGTAGTTGGAACTCTAAATCAAACAAGGTTTGTGCTAGCTCTTTCAAACTCGGCACAATAATGTAGTTCCAAGTTCTATCACTATGATTTGTGTCCTATGTAAGTAGCGCCAAGCAGAGACTGACGAGAATCACTTTCATTGAAAGGGGTTGCCAAGCTTCCAAAAAACTACGATTTCCTGAAATCCCAGCAAACATTTTTTCACCCAATCTTGATGATACTTGCAGGTATTGATCAGTACACCAATCCCACTTGGCTCACCAAATTTCGTTCTTCTAGGTTAAACCGTTCCTTTGCAGTAACCGTTTTCATATTTAGGTTTCACTCTGTTTTCTCCTATATGGATACATATAGTTGGAAATCTAAATAAAACACGGTTTGTGCTAGCTCTTTGAAACTTAGCACAATAATGTAGTTCCAAGTTCTATCGCTATGGTTTGTGTCCAATTGAAGTAGCCCCTAGTAGAGACTGACGAAGAACACTTTCATTGAAAGGGGTTGCCAAGCTTCCAAAAAACTACGATTTCCTGAAATCTCAGCAAACATTTTTTCACCCAATCTTGATGATACTGGCAGGTAATGATCAGTACACCAATCCCACTTGGCTCACCAAATTTCGTTCTTCTAGGGTAAACCGTTCGTTTGCAGTAACCATTTTCATGTTTAGGTTTCACTCTATTTTCTCCTATATGGATACAGGTAGTTGGAACTCTAAATCAAACACGGTTTGTGCTAGCTCTTTGAAACTTGGCAGAATAATGTAGTTCCAAGTTCTATCGCTATGGTTTGTGTCCTATGGACGTAGCCCCAAGCAGGCACTGACCAGAATCACTTTCATTGAAAGGGGTTGATAAGCTTCCGAAAAAACTACGAGTTTCCTGAAATTTCAGCAAACTTTTTTTCACCCAATCTTGATGATACTGGCAGGTAATATCAGTACACCAAACCCACTTGGCTCACCAAATTTCGTTCTTCTAGGGTAAACCGTTCCTTTGCAGTAACTGTTTTCATGTTTAGGTTTCACTCTGTTTTCTCCTATATGGATACATGTAGTTGGAACGCTAAATCAAACACGGTTTGTGCTAGCTCTTTGATACTTGGCACAACAATATAATTCCAATTCTATCACTATGGTTTGTGTCCTATTGATGTACCCCCAAGCAGAGACTGACCAGAATCACTTTCATTGAAAGGGGTTGCCAAGCTTCCAAAAAACTACGAGTTTCCGGAAATCTCAGCAAACATTTTTTCACCCAATCTTGATGATACTGGCAGGTAATGATCAGTACACCAAACCCACTTGGCTCACCAAATTTCGTTCTTCTAGGTTAAACCTTTCCTTTGCAGTAACCGTTTTCATGTTTAGGTTGCACTCTGTTTTCTCCTATTTGGATACATGTAGTTGGAACTCTAAATCAAACACGGTTAGTGCTAGCTCTTTGAAACTTGGCACAATAATGTAGTTCCAAGTTCTATCGCTATGGTTTGTGTCCTATTGAAGTAGCCCCAAGCAGAGACTGACGAGAATCACTTTCATTGAAAGGAGTTGCCAATCTTCCAAAAAACTACGATTTCCTGAAATCCCAGCAAACATTTTTTCACCCAATCTTGATGATACTTGCAGGTAATGATAAGTACACCAATCCCACTTGGCTCACCAAATTTCGTTCTTCTAGGTTAAACCGTTCCTTTCAAGTAACCGTTTTCATATTTAGGTTTCACTCTCTTTTCTCCTATATGGATACATATAGTTGGAACTCTAAATCAAACACGGTTTGTGCTAGCTCTATGAAACGTTGCACAATAATGTAGTTCCAAGTTCTATCGCTATGGTTTGTGTCCAATTGAAGTAGCCCCTAGTAGAGACTGACGAAGATCACTTTCATTGAAAGGGGTTGCCAAGCTTCCAAAAAACTACGATTTCCTGAAATCTCAGCAAACATTTTTTCACCCAATCTTGATGATACTGGCAGGTAAAGATCAGTACACCAATCCCACTAGGCTAACCAAATTTCGTTCTTCTAAGGTAAACCGTTCGTTTGCAGTAACCATTTTCATGTTTAGGTTTCACTCTGTTTTCTCCTATATGGATACATGTAGTTGGAACTCTAAATCAAACACGGTTTGTGCTAGCTCTTTGAAACTTGGCACAATAATGTAGTTCCAAGTTCTATCGCTATGGTTTGTGTCCTATGGAAGTAGCCCAAAGCAGAGATTGACCAGAATCACTTTCATTGAAAGGGGTTGCCAAGCTTCCAAAAAACTACGATTTCCTGAAATCTGAGCAAACATTTTTTCACCCCATCTTGATGATACTTGCAGGTAATGATCAGTACACCAATCCTTCTTGGCTCACCGAATTTCGTTCTTCCAGGTTAAACCGTTCCTTTGCAGTAACCGTTTTCATGTTTCGGTTTCACTCTGTTTTCTCCTATATGGATACATGTAGTTGGAACTCTAAATCAAACACGGTTTGTGCTAGCTCTTTGAAACTTGGCACAATCATGTAGTTCCAAGTTCTATAGCTATGGTTTGTGTCCTATTGAAGTAGCCCCAAGCAGAGACTGACGAGAATCACTTTAATTGAAAGGGGTTGCCAGGCTTCCAAGAAACTACGATTTCCTGAAATCTCAGCTAACATTTTTTCACCCAATCTTGATGATACTTGCAGGTAATGATGAGTACACCAATCCCACTTGGCTCACCAAATTTCGTTCTTCTAGGTTAAACCGTTATTTGCAGTAACCGTTTTCATGTTTAGGTTTCACTCCATTTTCTCCTATATGGATACATGTAGTTGGAACTCTAAATCAAACAAGGTTTGTGCTAGCTCTTTCAAACTCGGCACAATAATGTAGTTCCAAGTTCTATCCCTATGATTTGTGTCCTATGTAAGTAGCGCCAAGCAGAGACTGACGAGAATCACTTTCATTGAAAGGGGTTGCCAAGCTTCCAAAAAACTACGATTTCCTGAAATCCCAGCAAACATTTTTTCACCCAATCTTGATGATACTTGCAGGTATTGATCAGTACACCAATCCCACTTGGCTCACCAAATTTCGTTCTTCTAGGTTAAACCGTTCCTTTGCAGTAACCGTTTTCATATTTAGGTTTCACTCTGTTTTCTCCTATATGGATACATATAGTTGGAAATCTAAATAAAACACGGTTTGTGCTAGCTCTTTGAAACTTTGCACAATAATGTAGTTCTAAGTTCTATCGCTATGGTTTGTGTCCAATTGAAGTAGCCCCTAGTAGAGACTGACGAAGAACACTTTCATTGAAAGGGGTTGCCAAGCTTCCAAAAAACTACGATTTCCTGAAATCTCAGCAAACATTTTGTCACCCAATCTTGATGATACTGGCAGGTAATGATCAGTACACCAATCCCACTTGGCTCACCAAATTTCGTTCTTCTAGGGTAAACCGTTCGTTTGCAGTAACCATTTTCATGTTTAGGTTTCACTCTATTTTCTCCTATATGGATACAGGTAGTTGGAACTCTAAATCAAACACGGTTTGTGCTAGCTCTTTGAAACTTGGCAGAATAATGTAGTTCCAAGTTCTATCGCTATGGTTTGTGTCCTATGGACGTAGCCCCAAGCAGGCACTGACCAGAATCACTTTCATTGAAAGGGGTTGATAAGCTTCCGAAAAAACTACGAGTTTCCTGAAATTTCAGCAAACTTTTTTTCACCCAATCTTGATGATACTGGCAGGTAATATCAGTACACCAAACCCACTTGGCTCACCAAATTTTGTTCTTCTAGGGTAAACCGTTCCTTTGCAGTAACTGTTTTCATGTTTAGGTTTCACTCTGCTTTCTCCTATATGGATACATGTAGTTGGAACGCTAAATCAAACACGGTTTGTGCTAGCTCTTTGATACTTGGCACAACAATGTAATTCCAATTCTATCACTATGGTTTGTGTCCTATTGATGTACCCCCAAGCAGAGACTGACCAGAATCACTTTCATTGAAAGGGGTTGCCAAGCTTCCAAAAAACTACGAGTTTCCGGAAATCTCACAAACATTTTTTCACCCAATCATGATGATACTGGCAGGTAATGATCAGTACACCAATCCCACTTGGCTCACCAAATTTCGTTCTTCTAGGGTAAACCGTTCCTTTGCAGTAACCATTTTCATGTTTAGGTTTCACTCTGTTTTCTCCTATATGGATACTTGTAGTTGGAACTCTAAATCAAACACGGTTTGTGCTAGCTCTTTTAAACTTGGCACAGTACTGTAGTTCCAAGTTCTATTGCTTTGGGTGTTGTCCTATTGAAGTAGTCCCAAGCAGAGACTGACGAGAATGACTTGCATTAAAAGGGGTTGACAAGCTTCCAAAAAAATACGAGTTTCCTGAAATCTCAGCAAACATTTTTTCACCCAATCTTGATGATACTTGCAGGTAATGATGAGTACACCAATGCCACTTGGCTCACCAAATTTCGTTTTCTAGGTTAAACCGTTCCTTTGCAGTAACCTTTTTCATGTTTTGGTTTCACTCTGTTTTCTCCTATATGGATACATGTAGTTGGAACTCTAAATCAAACACGGTTTGTGCTAGCTCTTTGGAACTTGACACAATAATGTAGTTCCAAGTTCTATCGATATGGTTTGTGTCCTATTGAAGTAGCCCCAAGCAGAGACTGACCAGAATCACTTTCATTGAAAGGGGTTGCCAAGCTTCCAAAAAAACTACGAGTTTCCTGAAATATCAGCAAACATTTTTTCACCCAATCTTGATGATACTGGCAGGTAATGATCAGTACACCAATCCCACTTGGCTCACCAAATTTGTTTTTCTAGGTTAAACCGTTCCTTTGTAGTAACCGTTTTCATGTTTAGGTTTCACTCTGTTTTCTCCTATATGGATACATGTATTTGGAACTCTAAATCAAACACGGTTTGTGCTAGCTCTTTGAAACTTGGCACAATAATGTAGTTCCAAGTTCTATCGCTATGGTTTGTGCCCTATGGAAGTAGCCCCAAGCAGAGACTGACGAGAATCACTTTCATTGAAAGGGGTTGCCACGCTTCCAAAAACCTACGATTTCCTGAAATCTGAGCAAACATTTTTTCACCCAATCTTGATGATACTGGCAGGTAAAGATCAGGACACCAATCCCACTTGGCTCACCAAATTTCGTTCTTCTAGGTTAAACCGTTCCTTTGCATTAACCCTTTTCATGTTTAGGTTTCACTCTTTTTTCTCCTATATGGATACATGTATTTGGAACTCTAAATCAAACACGGTTTGTGCTAGCTCTTTGAAACTTGGCACAATAATGTAGTTCCAAGTTCTATCGCTATGGTTTGTGTCCTATGGAAGTAGCCCAAGCAGAGACTGACGAGAATCACTTTCATTGAAAGGGGTTGCCAAGCTTCCGAGAAACTACGAGTTTCCGGAAATGTCCGCAAACATTTTTTCACCCAATCTTGATGATACTGGCAGGTAATGATCAGTACACGAATCCCACTTGGCTCACCAAATTTCGTTCTTCTAGGGTAAACCGTTCCTTTGCAGTAACCGTTTTCATCTTTAGGTTTCACTCTGTTTTCTCCTATATGGATACATGTAGTTGGAACTCTAAATCAAACACGGTTTGTGCTAGCTCTTTGAAACTTGGCACAATAATGTAGTTCAAAGTTCTATGGCTATGGTTTGTGTCCTAATGAACTAGCCCCAAGCAGAGACTGACGAGCATCACTTTCATTGAAAGGGGTTGCCAAGCTTCCAAAAAAACTACGAGTTTCCTGAAATATCAGCAAACATTTTTTCACCCAATCTTGATGATACTGGCAGGTAATGATCAGTACACCAATCCCACTTGGCTCACCAAATTTCGTTCTTCTAGGTTAAACCGTTCCTTTGCAGTAACCGTTTTCATGTTTAGGTTTCACTCTGTTTTCTCCTATTTGGATACATGTATTTGGAACTCTAAATCAAACACGGTTTGTGCTAGCTCTTTGAAACTTGGCACAATAATGTAGTTCCAAGTTCTATCGCTATGGTTTGTGCCCGATGGAAGTAGCCCCAAGCAGAGACTGACGAGAATCACTTTCATTGAAAGATGTTGCCACGCTTCCAAAAACCTATGATTTCCTGAAATCTGAGCAAACATTTTTTCACCCAATATTGATGATACTTGCATGTAATGATCAGGACACCATTCCCACTTGGCTCACCAAATTTCGTTCTTCTAGGTTAAACCGTTCGTTTGCAGTAACCGTTTTCATGTTTAGTTTTCACTCTGTTTTCTCCTATATGGATACATGTAGTTGGAACTCTAAATCAAACACGGTTTGTGCTAGCTCTTTGAAACTTGGCACAATAATGTAGTTCCAAGTTCTATCGCTATGGTTTGTGTCCTATGGAAGTAGCCCAAGCAGAGACTGACGAGAATAACTTTCATTGAAAGGGGTTGCCAAGCTTCCGAAAAACTACGAGTTTCCTGAAATCTCAGCAAACATTTTTTCACCCAATATTGATGATACTTGCATGTAATGATCAGGACACCATTCCCACTTGGCTCACCAAATTTCGTTCTTCTAGGTTAAACCGTTCTTTTGCAGTAACCGTTTTCATGTTTAGTTTTCACTCTGTTTTCTCCTATAAGGATACATGTAGTTGGAACTCTAAATCAAACACGGTTTCTGCTAGCTCTTTGAAACTTGGCACAATAATGTAGTTCCAAGTTCTATCGCTATGGTTTGTGTCCTATGGAAGTAGCCCCAAGCAGAGAGTGACGAGAATCACTTTCATTGAAAGGGGTTGCCAAGCTTCCGAAAAACTACGAGTTTCCTGAAATCTCAGCAAACATTTTTTCACCCAATATTGATGATACTTGCATGTAATGATCAGGACACCATTCCCACTTGGCTCACCAAATTTCGTTCTTCTAGGTTAAACCGTTCCTTTGCAGTAACCGTTTTCATGTTTAGGTTTCACTCTGTTTTTTCCTATATGGATACATGCAGTTGGATCTATAAATCAAACACGGTTTGTGCTAGCTCTTTGAAACTTGGCACAATAATGTAGTTCAAAGTTCTATCGCTATGGTTTGTGTCCTATTGAACTAGCCCCAAGCAGAGACTGACGAGAATCACTTTCATTGAAAGGGGTTGCCAAGCTTCCAAAAAACTACAAGTTTCCTGAAATCTCAGCAAACATTTTTTCACCCAATCTTGATGATAATGCCAGGTAATGATCAGTACACCATTCCCACTTGGCTCACCAAATTTCAATCTTCTAGGTTAAACAGTTCCTTTGCAGTAACCGTTTTCATGTTTAGGTTTCACTCTGTTTTCTCCTATATGGATACATGTATTTGGAACTCTAAATCAAACACGGTTTGTCCTAGCTCTTTGAAACTTGGCACAATAATGTAGTTCCAAGTTCTATCGCTATGGTTTGTGTCCTATGGAAGTAGCCCCAAGCAGAGACTGACGAGAATCACTTTCATTGAAAGGGGTTGCCAAGCTTCCAAAAACCTACGATTTCCTGAAATCTCAGCAAACATTTTTTCACCCAATCTTGATGATAATGGCAGGTAATGATCAGTACACCAATCCCACTTGGCTCACCAAATTTCGTTCTTCTAGGCTAAACCGTTCCTTTGCAGTAACCGTTTTCATGTTTAGGTTTCACTCTGTTTTCTCCTATATGGATACATGTATTTGGAACTCTAAATCAAACACAGTTTGTGCTAGCTCTTTGAAACTTGCCACAATAATGTAGTTCCAAGTTCTTTCGCTATGGTTTGTGTCCTATGGAAGAAGCCCAAGCAGAGACTGACGAGAATCACTTTCATTGAAAGGGGTTGCTAAGCTTCCGAAAAACTACGAGTTATCGGAAATCTCAGCAAACATTTTTTCACCCAATCTTGATGATACTGGCAGGTAATCATCAGGACACGAATCCCACTTGCATCACCAAATTTCGTTCTTCTAGGGTAAACCGTTCTTTTGCAGTAACCGTTTTCATGTTTAGGTTTCACTCTGCTTTCTTCTATATGGATACATGTATTTGGAACTCTAAATCAAACACGGTTTGTGCTAGCTCTTTGAAACTTGGCACAAAAATATAGTTCCAAGTTCTATCGCTATGGTTTGTGTCCTATGGAAGTAGCCCCAAGCAGAGACTGACGAGAATCACATTCATTGAAAGGGGTTGCCAAGCTTCCGAAAAACTACGAGTTTCCTGAAATCTCAGCAAACATTTTTTCACCCAATTTTGATGATACTGGCAGGTAATGATCAGTACACCAATCCCACTTGGCTCACCAAATTTCGTTCTTCTAGGTTAAACCGTTCCTTTGCATTAACCGTTTTTATGTTTAGGTTTCACTCTGTTTTCTTTCATATGGATACATGTAGTTGGAACTCTAAATCAAACACGGTTTGTGCTAGCTGTTTGAAACTTGGCAAAATAATGTAGTTCCAAGTTCTATCGCTATGGTTTGTGTAATATTGAAATAGCCCCAAGCACAGACTGACGAGAATCACTTTCATCAAAGGGGTTGCCAAGCTTCCAAAAAACTATGATTTCCTGAAATCTCAGCAAACATTTTTTCACCCAATCTTGATGATACTTGATGTAATGATCAGTACACCAATCCCACTTGGCTCACCAAATTTCATTTTTCGAGGTTAAACCGTTACTTTGCAGTAACCGTTTTCATGATTAGGTTTCATTCTGTTTTCTTCTATATGGATACATGTAGTTGGAACTCTAAATCAAACACGGTATGTGCTAGCTCTTTGAAACTTGACACAATAATGTAGTTCCAAGTTCTATCACTATGGTTTGTGTTATATTGAAGTAGCCCCAAGTAGAGACTGACGAGAATCACTTTCATTGAAAGGGGTTTCCAAGCTTCCGAAAAACTACGAGTTTCCGGAAATCTCAACAAACATTTTATCACCCAATCTTGATGATACTGGCAGGTAATGATCAGTACACCAAACCCACTTGGCTCACCAAATTTCGTTCTTCTAGGTTAAACCGTTCCTTTGCAGTAACCGTTTTCATGTTAGGTTTCACTCTGCTTTCTTCTATATGGATACATGTAGTTGGAACTCTAAATCAAACACGGTTTGTGCTAGCTCTTTGAAACTTTGCACAATAATGTAGTTCCAAGTTCTATCTTTATGGTTTGTGTCCTATTGAAGTAGCCCCAAGCAGAGACTGACGAGAATCACTTTCATTGAAAGGGGTTGCCAAGCTTCCAAAAAACTACGAGATTCCTGAAATCTCAGCAAACATTTTTTTAACCCAATCTTGATGATACTGGCAGGTAATGATCAGTACACCAATCCCACTTGGCTCACCAAATTTCGTTCTTCTAGGTTAAACCATTCCTTTGCATTAACCGTTTTCATGTTTAGGTTTCACTCTGTTTTCTTTCATATGGATACATGTAGTTGGAACTCTAAATCAAACACGGTTTGTGCTAGCTGTTTGAAACTTGGCAAAATAATGTAGTTCCAAGTTCTATCGCTATGGTTTGTGTAATATTGAAATAGCCCCAAGCACAGACTGACGAGAATCACTTTCATTGAAAGGGGTTGCCAAGCTTCCAAAAAACTACGATTTCCTGAAATCTCAGCAAACATTTTTTCACCCAATCTTGATGATACTTGATGTAATGATCAGTACACCAATCCCACTTGGATAACCAAATTTCATTTTTCGAGGTTAAACCGTGACTTTGCAGTAACCGTTTTCATGATTAGGTTTCATTCTGTTTTCTTCTATATGGATACATGTAGTTGGAACTCTAAATCAAACACGGTATGTGCTAGCTCTTTGAAACTTGGCAAAATAATGTAGTTCCAAGTTCTATCGCTATGGTTTGTGTAATATTGAAGTAGCTCCAAGCACAGACTGACGAGAATCACTTTCATTGAAAGGGGTTTCCAAGCTTCCAAAAAACTACGATTTCCTGAAATCTGAACAAACATTTTTTCACCCAATCTTGATGATACTTGAGGTAATGATAAGTACACCAATCCCACTTGGCTCACCAAATTTCGTTCTTCTAGGTTAAACCGTTCGTTTGCAGTTACCATTTTCATGTTTAGGTTTCACTCTGTTTTCTCCTATATGGATACATCTAGTTGGAACTCTAAATCAAACACGGTTTGTGCTAGCTCTTTGAAACTTGGCACAATAATGTAGATCCAAGTTCTATCCTTATGGTTTGTGTCCTATGGAAGTAGCCCCAAGCAGAGAGTGACGAGAATCACTTTCATTGAAAGGGGTTGAAAGCTTCCAAAAACTACGATTTCCTGAAATCTCAGCAAACATTTTTTCGCCCAATCTTGATGATACTTGCAGGTAATGATCAGTACACCAATCCCACTTGGCTCACCAAATTTCGTTCTTCTAGGTTAAACTGTTCCTTTGCAGTAACCGTTTTCATGTTTAGGTTTCACTCTGTTTTCTCCTATATAGATACATGTAGTTGGAACTCTAAATCAAACACGGTTTGTGCTAGCTCTTTGAAACTTGGCACAACAATGTAGTTCCAAGTTCTATCGCTATGGTTTGTGTCCTATTGAAGTAGCCCCAAGCAGAGACTGACCAGAATCACTTTCATTGAAAGGGGTTGCCAAGCTTCCAAAAAACTACGATTTCCTGAAATCTCAGCAAACATTTTTTTAACCCAATCTTGATGATACTGGCAGGTAATGAAGAGTATACCAATCCAACTTGGCTCACCAAATTGCGTTCTTCTAGGTTAAACCGTTCCTTTGCAGTAACCGTTTTCATGTTTAGGTTTCACTCTGTTTTCTTCTATATGGATACATGTATTTGGAACTCTAAATCAAACATGGTTTGTGCTAGCTCTTTGAAACTAAGCACAATAATGTAGTTCCAAGTTCTATCGCAATGGTTTGTGTAATATTGAAGTAGCCCCAAGCACAGACTGAGGAGAATCACTTTCATTGAAAGGGGTTGCCAAGCTTCCAAAAAAGTACGATTTCCTGAAATCTCAGCAAACATTTTTTCACCCAATCTTGATGATACCTGAGGTAATGATCAATAATACACCAATCCCAATTGGCTCATCAAATTTCGTTCTTCTAGGTTAAACCGTTCGTTTGCAGTTACCGTTTTCATGTTTAGGTTTCAATCTGTTTTCTCCTATATGGATACATGTAGTTGGAACTCTAAATCAAACACGGTTTGTGCTAGCTCTTTGAAACTTGGCACAATAATGTAGTTCCAAGTTCTGTCGCTATGGTTTGTGCCCGATGGAAGTAGCCCCAAGCAGAGACTGACGAGAATCACTTTCATTGAAAGATGTTGCCACGCTTCCAAAAACCTATGATTTCCTGAAATCTGAGCAAACATTTTTTCACCCAATATTGATGATACTTGCATGTAATGATCAGGACACCATTCCCACTTGGCTCACCAAATTTCGTTCTTCTAGGTTAAACCGTTCGTTTGCAGTAACCGTTTTCATGTTTAGTTTTCACTCTGTTTTCTCCTATATGGATACATGTAGTTGGAACTCTAAATCAAACACGGTTTGTGCTAGCTCTTTGAAACTTGGCACAATAATGTAGTTCCAAGTTCTATCGCTATGGTTTGTGTCCTATGGAAGTAGCCCAAGCAGAGACTGACGAGAATAACTTTCATTGAAAGGGGTTGCCAAGCTTCCGAAAAACTACGAGTTATCGGAAATCTCAGCAAACATTTTTTCACCCAATCTTGATGATACTGGCAGGTAATGATCAGGACACGAATCCCACTTGCATCACCAAATTTCGTTCTTCTAGGGTAAACCGTTCTTTTGCAGTAACCGTTTTCATGTTTAGGTTTCACTCTGTTTTCTCCTATATGGATACATGTAGTTGGAACTCTAAATCAAACACGGTTTGTGCTAGCTCTTTGAAACTTGGCACAATAATGTAGTTCCAAGTTCTATCGCTATGGTTTGTGTCCTATGGAAGTAGCCCCAAGCAGAGACTGACGAGAATCACATTCATTGAAAGGGGTTGCCAAGCTTCCGAAAAACTACGAGTTTCCTGAAATCTCAGCAAACATTTTTTCACCCAATATTGATGATACTTGCATGTAATGATCAGGACACCATTCCCACTTGGCTCACCAAATTTCGTTCTTCTAGGTTAAACCGTTCTTTTGCAGTAACCGTTTTCATGTTTAGTTTTCACTCTGTTTTCTCCTATAAGGATACATGTAGTTGGAACTCTAAATCAAACACGGTTTCTGCTAGCTCTTTGAAACTTGGCACAATAATGTAGTTCCAAGTTCTATCGCTATGGTTTGTGTCCTATGGAAGTAGCCCCAAGCAGAGAGTGACGAGAATCACTTTCATTGAAAGGGGTTGCCAAGTTTCCGAAAAACTACGAGTTTCCTGAAATCTCAGCAAACATTTTTTCACCCAATATTGATGATACTTGCATGTAATGATCAGGACACCATTCCCACTTGGCTCACCAAATTTCGTTCTTCTAGGTTAAACCGTTCCTTTGCAGTAACCGTTTTCATGTTTAGGTTTCACTCTGTTTTTTCCTATATGGATACATGCAGTTGGATCTATAAATCAAACACGGTTTGTGCTAGCTCTTTGAAACTTGGCACAATAATGTAGTTCAAAGTTCTATCGCTATGGTTTGTGTCCTATTGAACTAGCCCCAAGCAGAGACTGACGAGAATCACTTTCATTGAAAGGGGTTGCCAAGCTTCCAAAAAACTACAAGTTTCCTGAAATCTCAGCAAACATTTTTTCACCCAATCTTGATGATAATGCCAGGTAATGATCAGTACACCATTCCCACTTGGCTCACCAAATTTCAATCTTCTAGGTTAAACCGTTCCTTTGCAGTAACCGTTTTCATGTTTAGGTTTCACTCTGTTTTCTCCTATATGGATACATGTATTTGGAACTCTAAATCAAACACGGTTTGTGCTAGCTCTTTGAAACTTGGCACAATAATGTAGTTCCAAGTTCTATCGCTATGGTTTGTGTCCTATGGAAGTAGCCCCAAGCAGAGACTGACGAGAATCACTTTCATTGAAAGGGGTTGCCAAGCTTCCAAAAACCTACGATTTCCTGAAATCTCAGCAAACATTTTTTCACCCAATCTTGATGATAATGGCAGGTAATGATCAGTACACCAATCCCACTTGGCTCACCAAATTTCGTTCTTCTAGGCTAAACCGTTCCTTTGCAGTAACCGTTTTCATGTTTAGGTTTCACTCTGTTTTCTCCTATATGGATACATGTATTTGGAACTCTAAATCAAACACAGTTTGTGCTAGCTCTTTGAAACTTGCCACAATAATGTAGTTCCAAGTTCTTTCGCTATGGTTTGTGTCCTATGGAAGAAGCCCAAGCAGAGACTGACGAGAATCACTTTCATTGAAAGGGGTTGCTAAGCTTCCGAAAAACTACGAGTTATCGGAAATCTCAGCAAACATTTTTTCACCCAATCTTGATGATACTGGCAGGTAATGATCAGGACACGAATCCCACTTGCATCACCAAATTTCGTTCTTCTAGGGTAAACCGTTCTTTTGCAGTAACCGTTTTCATGTTTAGGTTTCACTCTGCTTTCTTCTATATGGATACATGTATTTGGAACTCTAAATCAAACACGGTTTGTGCTAGCTCTTTGAAACTTGGCACAAAAATATAGTTCCAAGTTCTATCGCTATGGTTTGTGTCCTATGGAAGTAGCCCCAAGCAGAGACTGACGAGAATCACATTCATTGAAAGGGGTTGCCAAGCTTCCGAAAAACTACGAGTTTCCTGAAATCTCAGCAAACATTTTTTCACCCAATTTTGATGATACTGGCAGGTAATGATCAGTACACCAATCCCACTTGGCTCACCAAATTTCGTTCTTCTAGGTTAAACCGTTCCTTTGCATTAACCGTTTTTATGTTTAGGTTTCACTCTGTTTTCTTTCATATGGATACATGTAGTTGGAACTCTAAATCAAACACGGTTTGTGCTAGCTGTTTGAAACTTGGCAAAATAATGTAGTTCCAAGTTCTATCGCTATGGTTTGTGTAATATTGAAATAGCCCCAAGCACAGACTGACGAGAATCACTTTCATCAAAGGGGTTGCCAAGCTTCCAAAAAACTATGATTTCCTGAAATCTCAGCAAACATTTTTTCACCCAATCTTGATGATACTTGATGTAATGATCAGTACACCAATCCCACTTGGCTCACCAAATTTCATTTTTCGAGGTTAAACCGTTACTTTGCAGTAACCGTTTTCATGATTAGGTTTCATTCTGTTTTCTTCTATATGGATACATGTAGTTGGAACTCTAAATCAAACACGGTATGTGCTAGCTCTTTGAAACTTGGCACAATAATGTAGTTCCAAGTTCTATCACTATGGTTTGTGTTATATTGAAGTAGCCCCAAGTAGAGACTGACGAGAATCACTTTCATTGAAAGGGGTTTCCAAGCTTCCGAAAAACTACGAGTTTCCGGAAATCTCAACAAACATTTTATCACCCAATCTTGATGATACTGGCAGGTAATGATCAGTACACCAGTCCCACTTGGCTCACCAAATTTCGTTCTTCTAGGTTAAACCGTTCCTTTGCAGTAACCGTTTTCATGTTAGGTTTCACTCTGCTTTCTTCTATATGGATACATGTAGTTGGAACTCTAAATCAAACACGGTTTGTGCTAGCTCTTTGAAACTTTGCACAATAATGTAGTTCCAAGTTCTATCTTTATGGTTTGTGTCCTATTGAAGTAGCCCCAAGCAGAGACTGACGAGAATCACTTTCATTGAAAGGGGTTGCCAAGCTTCCAAAAAACTACGAGATTCCTGAAATCTCAGCAAACATTTTTTTAACCCAATCTTGATGATACTGGCAGGTAATGATCAGTACACCAATCCCACTTGGCTCACCAAATTTCGTTCTTCTAGGTTAAACCATTCCTTTGCATTAACCGTTTTCATGTTTAGGTTTCACTCTGTTTTCTTTCATATGGATACATGTAGTTGGAACTCTAAATCAAACACGGTTTGTGCTAGCTGTTTGAAACTTGGCAAAATAATGTAGTTCCAAGTTCTATCGCTATGGTTTGTGTAATATTGAAATAGCCCCAAGCACAGACTGACGAGAATCACTTTCATTGAAAGGGGTTGCCAAGCTTCCAAAAAACTACGATTTCCTGAAATCTCAGCAAACATTTTTTCACCCAATCTTGATGATACTTGATGTAATGATCAGTACACCAATCCCACTTGGATAACCAAATTTCATTTTTCGAGGTTAAACCGTGACTTTGCAGTAACCGTTTTCATGATTAGGTTTCATTCTGTTTTCTTCTATATGGATACATGTAGTTGGAACTCTAAATCAAACACGGTATGTGCTAGCTCTTTGAAACTTGGCAAAATAATGTAGTTCCAAGTTCTATCGCTATGGTTTGTGTAATATTGAAGTAGCTCCAAGCACAGACTGACGAGAATCACTTTCATTGAAAGGGGTTTCCAAGCTTCCAAAAACTACGATTTCCTGAAATCTGAACAAACATTTTTTCACCCAATCTTGATGATACTTGAGGTAATGATAAGTACACCAATCCCACTTGGCTCACCAAATTTCGTTCTTCTAGGTTAAACCGTTCGTTTGCAGTTACCATTTTCATGTTTAGGTTTCACTCTGTTTTCTCCTATATGGATACATCTAGTTGGAACTCTAAATCAAACACGGTTTGTGCTAGCTCTTTGAAACTTGGCACAATAATGTAGATCCAAGTTCTATCCTTATGGTTTGTGTCCTATGGAAGTAGCCCCAAGCAGAGAGTGACGAGAATCACTTTCATTGAAAGGGGTTGAAAGCTTCCAAAAACTACGATTTCCTGAAATCTCAGCAAACATTTTTTCGCCCAATCTTGATGATACTTGCAGGTAATGATCAGTACACCAATCCCACTTGGCTCACCAAATTTCGTTCTTCTAGGTTAAACTGTTCCTTTGCAGTAACCGTTTTCATGTTTAGGTTTCACTCTGTTTTCTCCTATATAGATACATGTAGTTGGAACTCTAAATCAAACACGGTTTGTGCTAGCTCTTTGAAACTTGGCACAACAATGTAGTTCCAAGTTCTATCGCTATGGTTTGTGTCCTATTGAAGTAGCCCCAAGCAGAGACTGACCAGAATCACTTTCATTGAAAGGGGTTGCCAAGCTTCCAAAAAACTACGATTTCCTGAAATCTCAGCAAACATTTTTTTAACCCAATCTTGATGATACTGGCAGGTAATGAAGAGTATACCAATCCAACTTGGCTCACCAAATTGCGTTCTTCTAGGTTAAACCGTTCCTTTGCAGTAACCGTTTTCATGTTTAGGTTTCACTCTGTTTTCTTCTATATGGATACATGTATTTGGAACTCTAAATCAAACATGGTTTGTGCTAGCTCTTTGAAACTAAGCACAATAATGTAGTTCCAAGTTCTATCGCAATGGTTTGTGTAATATTGAAGTAGCCCCAAGCACAGACTGAGGAGAATCACTTTCATTGAAAGGGGTTGCCAAGCTTCCAAAAAAGTACGATTTCCTGAAATCTCAGCAAACATTTTTTCACCCAATCTTGATGATACCTGAGGTAATGATCAATAATACACCAATCCCAATTGGCTCATCAAATTTCGTTCTTCTAGGTTAAACCGTTCGTTTGCAGTTACCGTTTTCATGTTTAGGTTTCAATCTGTTTTCTCCTATATGGATACATGTAGTTGGAACTCTAAATCAAACACGGTTTGTGCTAGCTCTTTGAAACTTGGCACAATAATGTAGTTCCAAGTTCTGTCGCTATGGTTTGTGCCCGATGGAAGTAGCCCCAAGCAGAGACTGACGAGAATCACTTTCATTGAAAGATGTTGCCACGCTTCCAAAAACCTATGATTTCCTGAAATCTGAGCAAACATTTTTTCACCCAATATTGATGATACTTGCATGTAATGATCAGGACACCATTCCCACTTGGCTCACCAAATTTCGTTCTTCTAGGTTAAACCGTTCGTTTGCAGTAACCGTTTTCATGTTTAGTTTTCACTCTGTTTTCTCCTATATGGATACATGTAGTTGGAACTCTAAATCAAACACGGTTTGTGCTAGCTCTTTGAAACTTGGCACAATAATGTAGTTCCAAGTTCTATCGCTATGGTTTGTGTCCTATGGAAGTAGCCCAAGCAGAGACTGACGAGAATAACTTTCATTGAAAGGGGTTGCCAAGCTTCCGAAAAACTACGAGTTATCGGAAATCTCAGCAAACATTTTTTCACCCAATCTTGATGATACTGGCAGGTAATGATCAGGACACGAATCCCACTTGCATCACCAAATTTCGTTCTTCTAGGGTAAACCGTTCTTTTGCAGTAACCGTTTTCATGTTTAGGTTTCACTCTGTTTTCTCCTATATGGATACATGTAGTTGGAACTCTAAATCAAACACGGTTTGTGCTAGCTCTTTGAAACTGGCACAATAATGTAGTTCCAAGTTCTATCGCTATGGTTTGTGTCCTATGGAAGTAGCCCAAGCAGAGACTGACGAGAATCACATTCATTGAAAGGGTTGCCAAGCTCCGAAAAACTACGAGTTTCCTGGAAAATTTCAGCAAACATTTTTTCACCCAATATTGATGATACTTGCATGTAATGATCAGGACACCATTCCCACTTGGCTCACCAAATTTCGTTTCTTCTAGGTTAAACCGTTCTTTTGCAGTAACCGTTTTCATGTTTAGTTTTCACTCTGTTTTCTCCTATAAGGATACATGGTAGTTGGAACTCTAATCAAACACGGTTCTGCTAGCTCTTTGAAACTTGGCACAATAATGTAGTTCCAAGTTCTATCGCTATGGTTTGTGTCCTATGGAAGTAGCCCCAAGCAGAGAGTGACGAGAATCACTTTCATTGAAAGGGGTTGCCAAGTTTCCGAAAACTACGAGTTTCCTGAAATCTCAGCAAACAGTTTTCACCCAATATTGATGATACTTGCATGTAATGATCAGGACACCATTCCCACTTGGCTCACCAAATTTCGTTCTTCTAGGTTAAACCGTTCCTTTGCAGTAACCGTTTTCATGTTTAGGTTTCACTCTGTTTTTTCCTATATGGATACATGCAGTTGGATCTATAAATCAAACACGGTTTGTGCTAGCTCTTTGAAACTTGGCACAATAATGTAGTTCAAAGTTCTATCGCTATGGTTTGTGTCCTATTGAACTAGCCCCAAGCAGAGACTGACGAGAATCACTTTCATTGAAAGGGGTTGCCAAGCTTCCAAAAAACTACAAGTTTCCTGAATCTCAGCAAACATTTTTTCACCCAATCTTGATGATAATGCCAGGTAATGATCAGTACACCATTCCCACTTGGCTCACCAAATTTCAATCTTCTAGGTTAAACCGTTCCTTTGCAGTAACCGTTTTCATGTTTAGGTTTCACTCTGTTTTCTCCTATATGGATACATGTATTTGGAACTCTAAATCAAACACGGTTTGTGCTAGCTCTTTGAAACTTGGCACAATAATGTAGTTCCAAGTTCTATCGCTATGGTTTGTGTCCTATGGAAGTAGCCCCAAGCAGAGACTGACGAGAATCACTTTCATTGAAAGGGGTTGCCAAGCTTCCAAAAACCTACGATTTCTGAAATCTCAGCAAACATTTTTTCACCCAATCTTGATGATAATGGCAGGTAATGATCAGTACACCAATCCCACTTGGCTCACCAAATTTCGTTCTTCTAGGCTAAACCGTTCCTTTGCAGTAACCGTTTTCATGTTTAGGTTTCACTCTGTTTTCTCCTATATGGATACATGTATTTGGAACTCTAAATCAAACACAGTTTGTGCTAAGCTCTTTGAAACTTGCCACAATAATGTAGTTCCAAGTTCTTTCGCTATGGTTTGTGTCCTATGGAAGAAGCCCAAGCAGAGACTGACGAGAATCACTTTCATTGAAAGGGGTTGCTAAGCTTTCCGAAAAACTACGAGTTATCGGAAATCTCAGCAAACATTTTTTCACCCAATCTTGATGATACTGGCAGGTAATGATCAGGACACGAATCCCACTTGCATCACCAAATTTCGTTCTTCTAGGGTAAACCGTTCTTTTGCAGTAACCGTTTTCATGTTTAGGTTTCACTCTGCTTTCTTCTATATGGATACATGTATTTGGAACTCTAAATCAAACACGGTTTGTGCTAGCTCTTTGAAACTTGGCACAAAAATATAGTTCCAAGTTCTATCGCTATGGTTTGTGTCCTATGGAAGTAGCCCCAAGCAGAGACTGACGAGAATCACATTCATTGAAAGGGGTGCCAAGCTTCCGAAAAACTACGAGTTTCCTGAAATCTCAGCAAACATTTTTTCACCCAATTTTGATGATACTGGCAGGTAATGATCAGTACACCAATCCCACTTGGCTCACCAAATTCGTTCTTCTAGGTTAAACCGTTCCTTTGCATTAACCGTTTTTATGTTTAGGTTTCACTCTGTTTTCTTTCATATGGATACATGTAGTTGAACTCTAAATCAAACACGGTTTGTGCTAGCTGTTTGAAACTTGGCAAAATAATGTAGTTCCAAGTTCTATCGCTATGGTTTGTGTAATATTGAAATAGCCCCAAGCACAGACTGACGAGAATCACTTTCATCAAAGGGGTTGCCAAGCTTCCAAAAAACTATGATTTCCTGAAATCTCAGCAAACATTTTTTCACCCAATCTTGATGATACTTGATGTAATGATCAGTACACCAATCCCACTTGGCTCACCAAATTTCATTTTTCGAGGTTAAACCGTTACTTTGCAGTAACCGTTTTCATGATTAGGTTTCATTCTGTTTTCTTCTATATGGATACATGTAGTTGGAACTCTAAATCAAACACGGTATGTGCTAGCTCTTTGAAACTTGGCACAATAATGTAGTTCCAAGTTCTATCACTATGGTTTGTGTTATATTGAAGTAGCCCCAAGTAGAGACTGACGAGAATCACTTTCATTGAAAGGGGTTTCCAAGCTTCCGAAAAACTACGAGTTTCCGGAAATCTCAACAAACATTTTATCACCCAATCTTGATGATACTGGCAGGTAATGATCAGTACACCAGTCCCACTTGGCTCACCAAATTTCGTTCTTCTAGGTTAAACCGTTCCTTTGCAGTAACCGTTTTCATGTTAGGTTTCACTCTGCTTTCTTCTATATGGATACATGTAGTTGGAACTCTAAATCAAACACGGTTTGTGCTAGCTCTTTGAAACTTTGCACAATAATGTAGTTCCAAGTTCTATCTTTATGGTTTGTGTCCTATTGAAGTAGCCCCAAGCAGAGACTGACGAGAATCACTTTCATTGAAAGGGGTTGCCAAGCTTCCAAAAAACTACGAGATTCCTGAAATCTCAGCAAACTTTTTTTTAACCCAATCTTGATGATACTGGCAGGTAATGATCAGTACACCAATCCCACTTGGCTCACCAAATTTCGTTCTTCTAGTTAAACCATTCCTTTGCATTAACCTTTTCATGTTTAGGTTTCACTCTGTTTTTCTTTCATATGGATACATGTAGTTGGAACTCTAAATCAAACATGGTTTGTGCTAGCTCTTTGAAACTAAGCACAATAATGTAGTTCCAAGTTCTATCGCAATGGTTTGTGTAATATTGAAGTAGCCCCAAGCACAGACTGAGGAGAATCACTTTCATTGAAAGGGGTTGCCAAGCTTCCAAAAAAGTACGATTTCCTGAAATCTCAGCAAACATTTTTTCACCCAATCTTGATGATACCTGAGGTAATGATCAATAATACACCAATCCCAATTGGCTCATCAAATTTCGTTCTTCTAGGTTAAACCGTTCGTTTGCAGTTACCGTTTTCATGTTTAGGTTTCAATCTGTTTTCTCCTATATGGATACATGTAGTTGGAACTCTAAATCAAACACGGTTTGTGCTAGCTCTTTGAAACTTGGCACAATAATGTAGTTCCAAGTTCTGTCGCTATGGTTTGTGCCCGATGGAAGTAGCCCCAAGCAGAGACTGACGAGAATCACTTTCATTGAAAGATGTTGCCACGCTTCCAAAAACCTATGATTTCCTGAAATCTGAGCAACATTTTTTCACCCAATATTGATGATACTTGCATGTAATGATCAGGACACCATTCCCACTTGGCTCACCAAATTTCGTTCTTCTAGTTAAACCGTTCGTTTGCAGTAACCGTTTTCATGTTTAGTTTTCACTCTGTTTTCTCCTATATGGATACATGTAGTTGGAACTCTAAATCAAACACGGTTTGTGCTAGCTCTTTGAAACTTGGCACAATAATGTAGTTCCAAGTTCTATCGCTATGGTTTGTGTCCTATGGAAGTAGCCCAAGCAGAGACTGACGAGAATAACTTTCATTGAAAGGGTTGCCAAGCTTCCGAAAAACTACGAGTTATCGGAAATCTCTCGGAAATCTCAGCAAACATTTTTTCACCCAATCTTGATGATACTGGCAGGTAATGATCAGGACACGAATCCCACTTGCATCACCAAATTTCGTTCTTCTAGGGTAAACCGTTCTTTTGCAGTAACCGTTTTCATGTTTAGGTTTCACTCTGTTTTCTCCTATATGGATACATGTAGTTGGAACTCTAAATCAAACACGGTTTGTGCTAGCTCTTTGAAACTTGGCACAATAATGTAGTTCCAAGTTCTATCGCTATGGTTTGTGTCCTATGGAAGTAGCCCCAAGCAGAGACTGACGAGAATCACATTCATTGAAAGGGGTTGCCAAGCTTCCGAAAAACTACGAGTTTCCTGAAATCTCAGCAAACATTTTTTCACCCAATATTGATGATACTTGCATGTAATGATCAGGACACCATTCCCACTTGGCTCACCAAATTTCGTTCTTCTAGGTTAAACCGTTCTTTTGCAGTAACCGTTTTCATGTTTAGTTTTCACTCTGTTTTCTCCTATAAGGATACATGTAGTTGGAACTCTAAATCAAACACGGTTTCTGCTAGCTCTTTGAAACTTGGCACAATAATGTAGTTCCAAGTTCTATCGCTATGGTTTGTGTCCTATGGAAGTAGCCCCAAGCAGAGAGTGACGAGAATCACTTTCATTGAAAGGGGTTGCCAAGCTTCCGAAAAACTACGAGTTTCCTGAAATCTCAGCAAACATTTTTTCACCCAATATTGATGATACTTGCATGTAATGATCAGGACACCATTCCCACTTGGCTCACCAAATTTCGTTCTTCTAGGTTAAACCGTTCCTTTGCAGTAACCGTTTTCATGTTTAGGTTTCACTCTGTTTTTTCCTATATGGATACATGCAGTTGGATCTATAAATCAAACACGGTTTGTGCTAGCTCTTTGAAACTTGGCACAATAATGTAGTTCAAAGTTCTATCGCTATGGTTTGTGTCCTATTGAACTAGCCCCAAGCAGAGACTGACGAGAATCACTTTCATTGAAAGGGGTTGCCAAGCTTCCAAAAAACTACAAGTTTCCTGAAATCTCAGCAAACATTTTTTCACCCAATCTTGATGATAATGCCAGGTAATGATCAGTACACCATTCCCACTTGGCTCACCAAATTTCAATCTTCTAGGTTAAACCGTTCCTTTGCAGTAACCGTTTTCATGTTTAGGTTTCACTCTGTTTTCTCCTATATGGATACATGTATTTGGAACTCTAAATCAAACACGGTTTGTGCTAGCTCTTTGAAACTTGGCACAATAATGTAGTTCCAAGTTCTATCGCTATGGTTTGTGTCCTATGGAAGTAGCCCCAAGCAGAGACTGACGAGAATCACTTTCATTGAAAGGGGTTGCCAAGCTTCCAAAAACCTACGATTTCCTGAAATCTCAGCAAACATTTTTTCACCCAATCTTGATGATAATGGCAGGTAATGATCAGTACACCAATCCCACTTGGCTCACCAAATTTCGTTCTTCTAGGCTAAACCGTTCCTTTGCAGTAACCGTTTTCATGTTTAGGTTTCACTCTGTTTTCTCCTATATGGATACATGTATTTGGAACTCTAAATCAAACACAGTTTGTGCTAGCTCTTTGAAACTTGCCACAATAATGTAGTTCCAAGTTCTTTCGCTATGGTTTGTGTCCTATGGAAGAAGCCCAAGCAGAGACTGACGAGAATCACTTTCATTGAAAGGGGTTGCTAAGCTTCCGAGAAACTACGAGTTATCGGAAATCTCAGCAAACATTTTTTCACCCAATCTTGATGATACTGGCAGGTAATGATCAGGACACGAATCCCACTTGCATCACCAAATTTCGTTCTTCTAGGGTAAACCGTTCTTTTGCAGTAACCGTTTTCATGTTTAGGTTTCACTCTGCTTTCTTCTATATGGATACATGTATTTGGAACTCTAAATCAAACACGGTTTGTGCTAGCTCTTTGAAACTTGGCACAAAAATATAGTTCCAAGTTCTATCGCTATGGTTTGTGTCCTATGGAAGTAGCCCCAAGCAGAGACTGACGAGAATCACATTCATTGAAAGGGGTTGCCAAGCTTCCGAAAAACTACGAGTTTCCTGAAATCTCAGCAAACATTTTTTCACCCAATTTTGATGATACTGGCAGGTAATGATCAGTACACCAATCCCACTTGGCTCACCAAATTTCGTTCTTCTAGGTTAAACCGTTCCTTTGCATTAACCGTTTTTATGTTTAGGTTTCACTCTGTTTTCTTTCATATGGATACATGTAGTTGGAACTCTAAATCAAACACGGTTTGTGCTAGCTGTTTGAAACTTGGCAAAATAATGTAGTTCCAAGTTCTATCGCTATGGTTTGTGTAATATTGAAATAGCCCCAAGCACAGACTGACGAGAATCACTTTCATCAAAGGGGTTGCCAAGCTTCCAAAAAACTATGATTTCCTGAAATCTCAGCAAACATTTTTTCACCCAATCTTGATGATACTTGATGTAATGATCAGTACACCAATCCCACTTGGCTCACCAAATTTCATTTTTCGAGGTTAAACCGTTACTTTGCAGTAACCGTTTTCATGATTAGGTTTCATTCTGTTTTCTTCTATATGGATACATGTAGTTGGAACTCTAAATCAAACACGGTATGTGCTAGCTCTTTGAAACTTGGCACAATAATGTAGTTCCAAGTTCTATCACTATGGTTTGTGTTATATTGAAGTAGCCCCAAGTAGAGACTGACGAGAATCACTTTCATTGAAAGGGGTTTCCAAGCTTCCGAAAAACTACGAGTTTCCGGAAATCTCAACAAACATTTTATCACCCAATCTTGATGATACTGGCAGGTAATGATCAGTACACCAGTCCCACTTGGCTCACCAAATTTCGTTCTTCTAGGTTAAACCGTTCCTTTGCAGTAACCGTTTTCATGTTAGGTTTCACTCTGCTTTCTTCTATATGGATACATGTAGTTGGAACTCTAAATCAAACACGGTTTGTGCTAGCTCTTTGAAACTTTGCACAATAATGTAGTTCCAAGTTCTATCTTTATGGTTTGTGTCCTATTGAAGTAGCCCCAAGCAGAGACTGACGAGAATCACTTTCATTGAAAGGGGTTGCCAAGCTTCCAAAAAACTACGAGATTCCTGAAATCTCAGCAAACATTTTTTTAACCCAATCTTGATGATACTGGCAGGTAATGATCAGTACACCAATCCCACTTGGCTCACCAAATTTCGTTCTTCTAGGTTAAACCATTCCTTTGCATTAACCGTTTTCATGTTTAGGTTTCACTCTGTTTTCTTTCATATGGATACATGTAGTTGGAACTCTAAATCAAACACGGTTTGTGCTAGCTGTTTGAAACTTGGCAAAATAATGTAGTTCCAAGTTCTATCGCTATGGTTTGTGTAATATTGAAATAGCCCCAAGCACAGACTGACGAGAATCACTTTCATTGAAAGGGGTTGCCAAGCTTCCAAAAAACTACGATTTCCTGAAATCTCAGCAAACATTTTTTCACCCAATCTTGATGATACTTGATGTAATGATCAGTACACCAATCCCACTTGGATAACCAAATTTCATTTTTCGAGGTTAAACCGTGACTTTGCAGTAACCGTTTTCATGATTAGGTTTCATTCTGTTTTCTTCTATATGGATACATGTAGTTGGAACTCTAAATCAAACACGGTATGTGCTAGCTCTTTGAAACTTGGCAAAATAATGTAGTTCCAAGTTCTATCGCTATGGTTTGTGTAATATTGAAGTAGCTCCAAGCACAGACTGACGAGAATCACTTTCATTGAAAGGGGTTGCCAAGCTTCCAAAAAACTACGATTTCCTGAAATCTGAACAAACATTTTTTCACCCAATCTTGATGATACTTGAGGTAATGATAAGTACACCAATCCCACTTGGCTCACCAAATTTCGTTCTTCTAGGTTAAACCGTTCGTTTGCAGTTACCATTTTCATGTTTAGGTTTCACTCTGTTTTCTCCTATATGGATACATCTAGTTGGAACTCTAAATCAAACACGGTTTGTGCTAGCTCTTTGAAACTTGGCACAATAATGTAGATCCAAGTTCTATCCCTATGGTTTGTGTCCTATGGAAGTAGCCCCAAGCAGAGAGTGACGAGAATCACTTTCATTGAAAGGGGTTGAAAGCTTCCAAAAACTACGATTTCCTGAAATCTCAGCAAACATTTTTTCGCCCAATCTTGATGATACTTGCAGGTAATGATCAGTACACCAATCCCACTTGGCTCACCAAATTTCGTTCTTCTAGATTAACCCGTTCGTTTGCAGTAACCGTTTTCATGTTTAGGTTTCACTCTGTTTTCTCCTATATAGATACATGTAGTTGGAACTCTAAATCAAACACGGTTTGTGCTAGCTCTTTGAAACTTGGCACAACAATGTAGTTCCAAGTTCTATCGCTATGGTTTGTGTCCTATTGAAGTAGCCCCAAGCAGAGACTGACCAGAATCACTTTCATTGAAAGGGGTTGCCAAGCTTCCAAAAAACTACGATTTCCTGAAATCTCAGCAAACATTTTTTTTACCCAATCTTGATGATACTGGCAGGTAATGAAGAGTATACCAATCCAACTTGGCTCACCAAATTGCGTTCTTCTAGGTTAAACCGTTCCTTTGCAGTAACCGTTTGCATGTTTAGGTTTCACTCTGTTTTCTTCTATATGGATACATGTATTTGGAACTCTAAATCAAACATGGTTTGTGCTAGCTCTTTGAAACTAAGCACAATAATGTAGTTCCAAGTTCTATCGCAATGGTTTGTGTAATATTGAAGTAGCCCCAACCACAGACTGAGGAGAATCACTTTCATTGAAAGGGGTTGCCAAGCTTCCAAAAAAGTACGATTTCCTGAAATCTCAGCAAACATTTTTTCACCCAATCTTGATGATACCTGAGGTAATGATCAATAATACACCAATCCCAATTGGCTCATCAAATTTTGTTCTTCTAGGTTAAACCGTTCGTTTGCAGTTACCGTTTTCATGTTTAGGTTTCAATCTGTTTTCTCCTATATGGATACATGTAGTTGGAACTCTAAATCAAACACGGTTTGTGCTAGCTCTTTGAAACTTGGCACAATAATGTAGTTCCAAGTTCTGTCGCTATGGTTTGTGTCCTATTGAAGTAGCCCCAAGCAGAGACTGACGAGAATCACTTTCATTGAAAAGGGTTGCCAAGTTCCCAAAAACTACGATTTTCCTGAAATCTCAGCAAACATTTTTTCACCCAATCTTGATGATACTGGCAGGTAATGATCAGTACACCAAACCCACTTGGCTCACCAAATTTCGTTCTTCTAGGTTAAACCTTTCCTTTGCAATAACCGTTCTCATGTTTAGGTTTCACTCTGTTTTCTCCTATATGGATACATGTATTTGGAACTCTAAATCAAACAAGGTTTGTGCTAGCTCTCTGAAACTTGGCACAATAATGTAGTTCCAAGTTCTATCGCTATGGTTTGTGTCCTATGGAACTAGCCCCAAGCAGAGACTGACGAGAATCACTTTCATTGAAAGGGGTTGCCAAGCTTCCAAAAAACTATGATTTCCTGAAATCTCTGCAAACATTTTTTCACCCAATCTTGATGATACTTGCAGGTAATGATCAGTACACCAATCCCACTTGGCTCACCAAATTTCGTTCTTCTAGGTTAAACAGTTCCTTTGCAGTAACCGTTTTCATGTTTAGTTTTCACTCTGTTTTCTCCTATATAGATACATGTAGTTGGAACTCTAAATCAAACAGGGTTTGTGCTAGCTCTTTGAAACTTGGCACAACAATGTAGTTCCAAGTTCTATCGCTATGGTTTGTGTCCTATTGAAGTAGCCCCAAGCAGAGACTGACCAGAATCACTTTCATTGAAAGGGGTTGCCAAGCTTCCAAAAAACTACGATTTCCTGAAATCTCAGCAAACATTTTTTTAACCCAATCTTGATGATACTGGCAGGTAATGAAGAGTACACCAATCCAACTTGGCTCACCAAATTGCGTTCTTCTAGGTTAAACCGTTCCTTTGCAGTAACCGTTTTCATGTTTAGGTTTCACTCTGTTTTCTTCTATATGGATACATGTATTTGGAACTCTAAATCAAACATGGTTTGTGCTAGCTCTTTGAAACTTAGCACAATAATGTAGTTCCAAGTTCTATCGCAATGGTTTGTGTAATATTGAAGTAGCCCCAACCACAGACTGAGGAGAATCACTTTCATTGAAAGGGGTTGCCAAGCTTCCAAAAAAGTACGATTTCCTGAAATCTCAGCAAACATTTTTTCACCCAATCTTGATGATACCTGAGGTAATGATCAATAATACACCAATCCCACTTGGCTCATCAAATTTCGTTCTTCTAGGTTAAACCGTTCGTTTGCAGTTACCGTTTTCATGTTTAGGTTTCAATCTGTTTTCTCCTATATGGATACATGTAGTTGGAACTCTAAATCAAACACGGTTTGTGCTAGCTCTTTGAAACTTGGCACAATAATGTAGTTCCAAGTTCTGTCGCTACGGTTTGTGTCCTATTGAAGTAGCCCCAAGCAGAGACTGACGGGAATCACTTTCATTGAAAGGGGTTGCCAAGTTCCCAAAAACTACGATTTTCCTGAAATCTCAGCAAACATTTTTTCACCCAATCTTGATGATACTGGCAGGTAATGATCAGTACACCAAACCCACTTGGCTCACCAAATTTCGTTCTTCTAGGTTAAACCTTTCCTTTGCAATAACCGTTCTCATGTTTAGGTTTCACTCTGTTTTCTCCTATATGGATACATGTATTTGGAACTCTAAATCAAACAAGGTTTGTGCTAGCTCTCTGAAACTTGGCACAATAATGTAGTTCCAAGTTCTATCGCTATGGTTTGTGTCCTATGGAACTAGCCCCAAGCAGAGACTGACGAGAATCACTTTCATTGAAAGGGGTTGCCAAGCTTCCAAAAAACTATGATTTCCTGAAATCTCTGCAAACATTTTTTCACCCAATCTTGATGATACTTGAGGTAATGATAAGTACACCAATCCCACTTGGCTCACCAAATTTCATTCTTCTAGGTTAAACCATTCATTTGCAGTAACCGTTTTCATGTTTAGGTTTCACTCTGTTTTCTCCTACATGGATACATGTAGTTGGAAATCTAAATCAAACACGGTTTGTGCTAGCTCTTTGAAAACTTGGCACCATAATGTAGTTCCAAGTTCTATCGCTATGGTTTGTGTCCTATTGAAGTAGCCCTAAGAAGAGACTGACGAGAATCACTTTCATTGAGAGGGGTTGCCAAGCTTCCGAAAAACTACGAGTTTCCTGAAATCTCAGCAAACATTTTTTCACCCAATCTTCATGAAACCAGCAGGTAATGATCAGTACACCAATCCCACTTGGCTCACCAAATTTCGTTCTTCTAGGTTAAACCATTCGTTTGCAGTAACCGTTTTCATGTTTAGGTTTCACTCTGTTTTCTCCTACATGGATACATGTAGTTGGAACTCTAAATCAAACACGGTTTGTGCTAGCTCTTTGAAACTTGCCACAATAATGTAGTTCCAAGTTCTTTCGCTATGGTTTGTGTCCTATGGAAGAAGCCCAAGCAGAGACTGACGAGAATCACTTTCATTGAAAGGGGTTGCTAAGCTTCCGAAAAACTACGAGTTATCGGAAATCTCAGCAAACATTTTTTCACCCAATCTTGATGATACTGGCAGGTAATGATCAGGACACGAATCCCACTTGCATCACCAAATTTCGTTCTTCTAGGGTAAACCGTTCTTTTGCAGTAACCGTTTTCATGTTTAGGTTTCACTCTGCTTTCTTCTATATGGATACATGTATTTGGAACTCTAAATCAAACACGGTTTGTGCTAGCTCTTTGAAACTTGGCACAAAAATATAGTTCCAAGTTCTATCGCTATGGTTTGTGTCCTATGGAAGTAGCCCCAAGCAGAGACTGACGAGAATCACATTCATTGAAAGGGGTTGCCAAGCTTCCGAAAAACTACGAGTTTCCTGAAATCTCAGCAAACATTTTTTCACCCAATTTTGATGATACTGGCAGGTAATGATCAGTACACCAATCCC
Organism: Urocitellus parryii; assembly: GCF_045843805.1. Classification (NCBI taxonomy): domain Eukaryota; kingdom Metazoa; phylum Chordata; class Mammalia; order Rodentia; family Sciuridae; genus Urocitellus; species Urocitellus parryii. Next base: position 167,981 of record NW_027552877.1, read on the forward strand.
ACTTGGCTCACCAAATTTCGTTCTTCTAGGTTAAACCGTTCCTTTGCATTAACCGTTTTTATGTTTAGGTTTCACTCTGTTTTCTTTCATATGGATACATGTAGTTGGAACTCTAAATCAAACACGGTTTGTGCTAGCTGTTTGAAACTTGGCAAAATAATGTAGTTCCAAGTTCTATCGCTATGGTTTGTGTAATATTGAAATAGCCCCAAGCACAGACTGACGAGAATCACTTTCATCAAAGGGGTTGCCAAGCTTCCAAAAAACTATGATTTCCTGAAATCTCAGCAAACATTTTTTCACCCAATCTTGATGATACTTGATGTAATGATCAGTACACCAATCCCACTTGGCTCACCAAATTTCATTTTTCGAGGTTAAACCGTTACTTTGCAGTAACCGTTTTCATGATTAGGTTTCATTCTGTTTTCTTCTATATGGATACATGTAGTTGGAACTCTAAATCAAACACGGTATGTGCTAGCTCTTTGAAACTTGGCACAATAATGTAGTTCCAAGTTCTATCACTATGGTTTGTGTTATATTGAAGTAGCCCCAAGCAGAGACTGACGAGAATCACTTTCATTGAAAGGGGTTTCCAAGCTTCCGAAAAACTACGAGTTTCCGGAAATCTCAACAAACATTTTATCACCCAATCTTGATGATACTGGCAGGTAATGATCAGTACACCAGTCCCACTTGGCTCACCAAATTTCGTTCTTCTAGGTTAAACCGTTCCTTTGCAGTAACCGTTTTCATGTTAGGTTTCACTCTGCTTTCTTCTATATGGATACATGTAGTTGGAACTCTAAATCAAACACGGTTTGTGCTAGCTCTTTGAAACTTTGCACAATAATGTAGTTCCAAGTTCTATCTTTATGGTTTGTGTCCTATTGAAGTAGCCCCAAGCAGAGACTGACGAGAATCACTTTCATTGAAAGGGGTTGCCAAGCTTCCAAAAAACTACGAGATTCCTGAAATCTCAGCAAACATTTTTTTAACCCAATCTTGATGATACTGGCAGGTAATGATCAGTACACCAATCCCACTTGGCTCACCAAATTTCGTTCTTCTAGGTTAAACCATTCCTTTGCATTAACCGTTTTCATGTTTAGGTTTCACTCTGTTTTCTTTCATATGGATACATGTAGTTGGAACTCTAAATCAAACACGGTTTGTGCTAGCTGTTTGAAACTTGGCAAAATAATGTAGTTCCAAGTTCTATCGCTATGGTTTGTGTAATATTGAAATAGCCCCAAGCACAGACTGACGAGAATCACTTTCATTGAAAGGGGTTGCCAAGCTTCCAAAAACTACGATTTCCTGAAATCTCAGCAAACATTTTTTCACCCAATCTTGATGATACTTGATGTAATGATCAGTACACCAATCCCACTTGGATAACCAAATTTCATTTTTCGAGGTTAAACCGTGACTTTGCAGTAACCGTTTTCATGATTAGGTTTCATTCTGTTTTCTTCTATATGGATACATGTAGTTGGAACTCTAAATCAAACACGGTATGTGCTAGCTCTTTGAAACTTGGCAAAATAATGTAGTTCCAAGTTCTATCGCTATGGTTTGTGTAATATTGAAGTAGCTCCAAGCACAGACTGACGAGAATCACTTTCATTGAAAGGGGTTGCCAAGCTTCCAAAAAACTACGATTTCCTGAAATCTGAACAAACATTTTTTCACCCAATCTTGATGATACTTGAGGTAATGATAAGTACACCAATCCCACTTGGCTCACCAAATTTCGTTCTTCTAGGTTAAACCGTTCGTTTGCAGTTACCATTTTCATGTTTAGGTTTCACTCTGTTTTCTCCTATATGGATACATCTAGTTGGAACTCTAAATCAAACACGGTTTGTGCTAGCTCTTTGAAACTTGGCACAATAATGTAGATCCAAGTTCTATCCCTATGGTTTGTGTCCTATGGAAGTAGCCCCAAGCAGAGAGTGACGAGAATCACTTTCATTGAAAGGGTTGAAAGCTTCCAAAAACTACGATTTCCTGAAATCTCAGCAAACATTTTTTCGCCCAATCTTGATGATACTTGCAGGTAATGATCAGTACACCAATCCCACTTGGCTCACCAAATTTCGTTCTTCTAGGTTAAACTGTTCCTTTGCAGTAACCGTTTTCATGTTTAGGTTTCACTCTGTTTTCTCCTATATAGATACATGTAGTTGGAACTCTAAATCAAACACGGTTTGTGCTAGCTCTTTGAAACTTGGCACAACAATGTAGTTCCAAGTTCTATCGCTATGGTTTGTGTCCTATTGAAGTAGCCCCAAGCAGAGACTGACCAGAATCACTTTCATTGAAAGGGGTTGCCAAGCTTCCAAAAAACTACGATTTCCTGAAATCTCAGCAAACATTTTTTTAACCCAATCTTGATGATACTGGCAGGTAATGAAGAGTATACCAATCCAACTTGGCTCACCAAATTGCGTTCTTCTAGGTTAAACCGTTCCTTTGCAGTAACCGTTTTCATGTTTAGGTTTCACTCTGTTTTCTTCTATATGGATACATGTATTTGGAACTCTAAATCAAACATGGTTTGTGCTAGCTCTTTGAAACTAAGCACAATAATGTAGTTCCAAGTTCTATCGCAATGGTTTGTGTAATATTGAAGTAGCCCCAAGCACAGACTGAGGAGAATCACTTTCATTGAAAGGGGTTGCCAAGCTTCCAAAAAGTACGATTTCCTGAAATCTCAGCAAACATTTTTTCACCCAATCTTGATGATACCTGAGGTAATGATCAATAATACACCAATCCCAATTGGCTCATCAAATTTCGTTCTTCTAGGTTAAACCGTTCGTTTGCAGTTACCGTTTTCATGTTTAGGTTTCAATCTGTTTTCTCCTATATGGATACATGTAGTTGGAACTCTAAATCAAACACGGTTTGTGCTAGCTCTTTGAAACTTGGCACAATAATGTAGTTCCAAGTTCTGTCGCTATGGTTTGTGTCCTATTGAAGTAGCCCCAAGCAGAGACTGACGAGAATCACTTTCATTGAAAAGGGTTGCCAAGTTCCCAAAAACTACGATTTTCCTGAAATCTCAGCAAACATTTTTTCACCCAATCTTGATGATACTGGCAGGTAATGATCAGTACACCAAACCCACTTGGCTCACCAAATTTCGTTCTTCTAGGTTAAACCTTTCCTTTGCAATAACCGTTCTCATGTTTAGGTTTCACTCTGTTTTCTCCTATATGGATACATGTATTTGGAACTCTAAATCAAACAAGGTTTGTGCTAGCTCTCTGAAACTTGGCACAATAATGTAGTTCCAAGTTCTATCGCTATGGTTTGTGTCCTATGGAACTAGCCCCAAGCAGAGACTGACGAGAATCACTTTCATTGAAAGGGGTTGCCAAGCTTCCAAAAAACTATGATTTCCTGAAATCTCTGCAAACATTTTTTCACCCAATCTTGATGATACTTGCAGGTAATGATCAGTACACCAATCCCACTTGGCTCACCAAATTTCGTTCTTCTAGGTTAAACAGTTCCTTTGCAGTAACCGTTTTCATGTTTAGTTTTCACTCTGTTTTCTCCTATATAGATACATGTAGTTGGAACTCTAAATCAAACAGGGTTTGTGCTAGCTCTTTGAAACTTGGCACAACAATGTAGTTCCAAGTTCTATCGCTATGGTTTGTGTCCTATTGAAGTAGCCCCAAGCAGAGACTGACCAGAATCACTTTCATTGAAAGGGGTTGCCAAGCTTCCAAAAAACTACGATTTCCTGAAATCTCAGCAAACATTTTTTTAACCCAATCTTGATGATACTGGCAGGTAATGAAGAGTACACCAATCCAACTTGGCTCACCAAATTGCGTTCTTCTAGGTTAAACCGTTCCTTTGCAGTAACCGTTTTCATGTTTAGGTTTCACTCTGTTTTCTTCTATATGGATACATGTATTTGGAACTCTAAATCAAACATGGTTTGTGCTAGCTCTTTGAAACTTAGCACAATAATGTAGTTCCAAGTTCTATCGCAATGGTTTGTGTAATATTGAAGTAGCCCCAACCACAGACTGAGGAGAATCACTTTCATTGAAAGGGGTTGCCAAGCTTCCAAAAAAGTACGATTTCCTGAAATCTCAGCAAACATTTTTTCACCCAATCTTGATGATACCTGAGGTAATGATCAATAATACACCAATCCCACTTGGCTCATCAAATTTCGTTCTTCTAGGTTAAACCGTTCGTTTGCAGTTACCGTTTTCATGTTTAGGTTTCAATCTGTTTTCTCCTATATGGATACATGTAGTTGGAACTCTAAATCAAACACGGTTTGTGCTAGCTCTTTGAAACTTGGCACAATAATGTAGTTCCAAGTTCTGTCGCTATGGTTTGTGTCCTATTGAAGTAGCCGCAAGCAGAGACTGACGGGAATCACTTTCATTGAAAGGGGTTGCCAAGTTCCCAAAAACTACGATTTTCCTGAAATCTCAGCAAACATTTTTTCACCCAATCTTGATGATACTGGCAGGTAATGATCAGTACACCAAACCCACTTGGCTCACCAAATTTCGTTCTTCTAGGTTAAACCTTTCCTTTGCAATAACCGTTCTCATGTTTAGGTTTCACTCTGTTTTCTCCTATATGGATACATGTATTTGGAACTCTAAATCAAACAAGGTTTGTGCTAGCTCTCTGAAACTTGGCACAATAATGTAGTTCCAAGTTCTATCGCTATGGTTTGTGTCCTATTGAACTAGCCCCAAGCAGAGACTGACGAGAATCACTTTCATTGAAAGGGGTTGCCAAGCTTCCAAAAAACTATGATTTCCTGAAATCTCTGCAAACATTTTTTCACCCAATCTTGATGATACTTGAGGTAATGATAAGTACACCAATCCCACTTGGCTCACCAAATTTCATTCTTCTAGGTTAAACCATTCATTTGCAGTAACCGTTTTCATGTTTAGGTTTCACTCTGTTTTCTCCTACATGGATACATGTAGTTGGAAATCTAAATCAAACACGGTTTGTGCTAGCTCTTTGAAACTTGGCACCATAATGTAGTTCCAAGTTCTATCGCTATGGTTTGTGTCCTATTGAAGTAGCCCTAAGAAGAGACTGACGAGAATCACTTTCATTGAGAGGGGTTGCCAAGCTTCCGAAAAACTACGAGTTTCCTGAAATCTCAGCAAACATTTTTTCACCCAATCTTCATGAAACCAGCAGGTAATGATCAGTACACCAATCCCACTTGGCTCACCAAATTTCGTTCTTCTAGGTTAAACCATTCGTTTGCAGTAACCGTTTTCATGTTTAGGTTTCACTCTGTTTTCTCCTACATGGATACATGTAGTTGGAACTCTAAATCAAACACGGTTTGTGCTAGCTCTTTGAAACTTAGCACAATAATGTAGTTCCAAGTTCTATCGCTATGGTTTGTGTCCTATGGAAGTAGCCCCAAGCAGAGACTGACGAGAATCACTTTCATTGAAAGGGGTTGCCAAGCTTCCGAAAAACTACGAGTTTCCGGGAAATCTCAGCAAACATTTTTTCACCCAATCTTGATGATACTGGCAGGTAATGATCAGTACACCAATCCCACTTGGCTCACCAAATTTCGTTCTTCTAGGTTAAACCGTTCCTTTGCATTAACCGTTTTCATGTTTAGGTTTCACTCTGTTTTCTTTCATATGGATACATGTAGTTGGAACTCTAAATCAAACACGGTTTGTGCTAGCTGTTTGAAACTTGGCAAAATAATGTAGTTCCAAGTTCTATCGCTATGGTTTGTGTAATATTGAAATAGCCCCAAGCACAGACTGACGAGAATCACTTTCATTGAAAGGGGTTGCCAAGCTTCCAAAAAACTACGATTTCCTGAAATCTCAGCAAACATTTTTTCACCCAATCTTGATGATACTTGATGTAATGATCAGTACACCAATCCCACTTGGCTCACCAAATTTCATTTTTCGAGGTTAAACCGTTACTTTGCAGTAACCGTTTTCATGATTAGGTTTCATTCTGTTTTCTTCTATATGGATACATGTAGTTGGAACTCTAAATCAAACACGGTATGTGCTAGCTCTTTGAAAGTTTGCAAAATAATGTAGTTCCAAGTTCTATCGCTATGGTTTGTGTAATATTGAAGTAGCTCCAAGCACAGACTGACGAGAATCACTTTCATTGAAAGGGGTTGCCAAGCTTCCAAAAAACTACGATTTCCTGAAATCTGAACAAACATTTTTTCACCCAATCTTGATGATACTTGAGGTAATGATAAGTACACCATTCCCACTTGGCTCACCAAATTTCGTTCTTCTAGGTTTAAACCGTTCGTTTGCAGTTACCATTTTCATGTTTAGGTTTCACTCTGTTTTCTCCTATATGGATACATCTAGTTGGAACTCTAAATCAAACACGGTTTGTGCTAGCTCTTTGAAACTTGGCACAATAATGTAGATCCAAGTTCTATCCCTATGGTTTGTGTCCTATGTAAGTAGCCTCAAGCAGAGAGTGACGAGAATCACTTTCATTGAAAGGGGTTGAAAGCTTCCAAAAACTACGATTTCCTGAAATCTCAGCAAACATTTTTTCGCCCAATCTTGATGATACTGGCAGGTAATGTTCAGTACACCAATCCCACTTGGCTCACCAAATTTCGTTCTTCTAGGTTAAACTGTTCCTTTGCAGTAACCGTTTTCATGTTTAGGTTTCACTCTGTTTTCTCCTATATGGATACATGTAGTTGGAACTCTAAATCAAACATGGTTTATGCTAGCTCTTTGAAACTTGACACAATAATGTAGTTCCAAGTTCTATCACTATGGTTTGTGTTATATTGAAGTAGCCCCAAGCAGAGACTGACGAGAATCACTTTCATTGAAAGGGGTTTCCAAGCTTCCGAAAAACTACGAGTTTCCGGAAATCTCAACAAACATTTTATCACCCAATCTTGATGATACTGGCAGGTAATGATCAGTACACCAGTCCCACTTGGCTCACCAAATTTCGTTCTTCTAGGTTAAACCGTTCCTTTGCAGTAACCGTTTTCATGTTAGGTTTCACTCTGCTTTCTTCTATATGGATACATGTAGTTGGAACTCTAAATCAAACACGGTTTGTGCTAGCTCTTTGAAACTTTGCACAATAATGTAGTTCCAAGTTCTATCTTTATGGTTTGTGTCCTATTGAAGTAGCCCCAAGCAGAGACTTACGAGAATCACTTTCATTGAAAGGGGTTGCCAAGCTTCCAAAAAACTACGAGATTCCTGAAATCTCAGCAAACATTTTTTTAACCCAATCTTGATGATACTGGCTGGTAATGATCAGTACACCAATCCCACTTGGCTCACCAAATTTCGTTCTTCTAGGTTAAACCATTCCTTTGCATTAACCGTTTTCATGTTTAGGTTTCACTCTGTTTTCTTTCATATGGATACATGTAGTTGGAACTCTAAATCAAACACGGTTTGTGCTAGCTGTTTGAAACTTGGCAAAATAATGTAGTTCCAAGTTCTATCGCTATGGTTTGTGTAATATTGAAATAGCCCCAAGCACAGACTGACGAGAATCACTTTCATTGAAAGGGGTTGCCAAGCTTCCAAAAAACTACGATTTCCTGAAATCTCAGCAAACATTTTTTCACCCAATCTTGATGATACTTGATGTAATGATCAGTACACCAATCCCACTTGGCTCACCAAATTTCATTTTTCGAGGTTAAACCGTTACTTTGCAGTAACCGTTTTCATGATTAGGTTTCATTCTGTTTTCTTCTATATGGATACATGTAGTTGGAACTCTCAATCAAACACGGTATGTGCTAGCTCTTTGAAACTTGGCAAAATAATGTAGTTCCAAGTTCTATCGCTATGGTTTGTGTAATATTGAAGTAGCTCCAAGCACAGACTGACGAGAATCACTTTCATTGAAAAGGGGTTGCCAAGCTTCCAAAAAACTACGATTTCCTGAAATCTGAACAAACATTTTTTCACCCAATCTTGATGATACTTGAGGTAATGATAAGTACACATTCCCACTTGGCTCACCAAATTTCGTTCTTCTAGGTTAAACCGTTCGTTTGCAGTTACCATTTTCATGTTTAGGTTTCACTCTGTTTTCTCCTATATGGATACATCTAGTTGGAAATCTAAATCAAACACGGTTTGTGCTAGCTCTTTGAAACTTGGCACAATAATGTAGATCCAAGTTCTATCCCTATGGTTTGTGTCCTATGGAAGTAGCCCCAAGCAGAGAGTGACGAGAATCACTTTCATTGAAAGGGTTGAAAGCTTCCAAAAACTACGATTTCCTGAAATCTCAGCAAACATTTTTTCGCCCAATCATGATGATACTTGCAGGTCATGATCAGTACACCAATCCCACTTGGCTCACCAAATTTCGTTCATTCTAGGTTAAACTGTTCCTTTGCAGTAACCGTTTTCATGTTTAGGTTTCACTCTGTTTTCTCCTATATAGATACATGTAGTTGGAACTCTAAATCAAACACGGTTTGTGCTAGCTCTTTGAAACTTGGCACAACAATGTAGTTCCAAGTTCTATCGCTATGGTTTGTGTCCTATTGAAGTAGCCCCAACAGAGACTGACCAGAATCACTTTCATTGAAAGGGGTTGCCAAGCTTCCAAAAAACTACGATTTCCTGAAATCTCAGCAAACATTATTTTTAACCCAATCTTGATGATACTGGCAGGTAATGAAGAGTACACCAATCCAACTTGGCTCACCAAATTGCGTTCTTCTAGGTTAAACCGTTCCTTTGCAGTAACCGTTTTCATGTTTAGGTTTCACTCTGTTTTCTTCTATATGGATACATGTATTTGGAACTCTAAATCAAACATGGTTTGTGCTAGCTCTTTGAAACTTAGCACAATAATGTAGTTCCAAGTTCTATCGCAATGGTTTTGTGTAATATTGAAGTAGCCCCAAGCACAGACTGAGGAGAATCACTTTCATTGAAAGGGGTTGCCAAGCTTCCAAAAAAGTTACGATTTCCTGAAATCTCAGCAAACATTTTTTCACCCAATCTTGATGATACCTGAGGTAATGATCAATAATACACCAATCCCAATTGGCTCATCAAATTTCGTTCTTCTAGGTTAAACCGTTCGTTTGCAGTTACCGTTTTCAAGTTTAGGTTTCAACTGTTTTCTCCTATATGGATACATGTAGTTGGAACTCTAAATCAAACACGGTTTGTGCTAGCTCTTTGAAACTTGGCACAATAATGTAGTTCCAAGTTCTGTCGCTATGGTTTGTGTCCTATTGAAGTAGCCCCAAGCAGAGACTGACGAGAATCACTTTCATTGAAAGGGGTTGCCAAGTTCCCAAAACTACGATTTTCCTGAAATCTCAGCAAACATTTTTTCACCCAATCTTGATGATACTGGCAGGTAATGATCAGTACACCAACCCACTTGGCTCACCAAATTCGTTCTTCTAGGTTAAACCTTTCCTTTGCAATAACGTTCTCATGTTTAGGTTTCACTCTGTTTTCTCCTATATGGATACATGTATTTGGAACTCTAAATCAAACAAGGTTTGTGCTAGCTCTCTGAAACTTGGCAATAATGTAGTTCCAAGTTCTATCGCTATGGTTTGTGTCCTATTGGAACTAGCCCAAGCAGAGACTGACGAGAATCACTTTCATTGAAAGGGGTTGCCAAGCTTCCAAAAAATCTATGATTTCCTGAAATCTCTGCAAACATTTTTTCACCCAATCTTGATGATAATTGCAGGTAATGATCAGTACACCAATCCCACTTGGCTCACCAAATTTCGTTCTTCTTGGTTAAACTGTTCCTTTGCAGTAACCGTTTTCATGTTTAGTTTTCACTCTGTTTTCTCCTATATAGATACATGTAGTTGGAACTCTAAATCAAACACGGTTTGTGCTAGCTCTTTGAAACTTGGCACCATAATGTAGATACAAGTTCTATCGCTATGGTTTGTGTCCTAATGAAGTAGCCCCAAGCAGAGACTGACCAGAATCACTTTCATTGAAAGGGGTTGCCAAGCTTCCAAAAACTACGATTTCCTGAAATCTCAGCAAACATTTTTTTAACCCAATCTTGATGATACTGGCAGGTAATGAAGAGTACACCAATCCAACTTGGCTCACCAATTGCGTTCTTCTAGGTTAAACCGTTCCTTTGCAGTAACCGTTTTAATGTTTAGGTTTCACTCTGTTTTCTTCTATATGGATACATGTATTTGGAACTCTCAAATCAAACATGGTTTGGCTAGCTCTTTGATACTTAGCACAATAATGTAGTTCCAAGTTCTATCGCAATGGCTTGTGTAATATTGAAGTAGCCCCAACCACAGACTGAGGAGAATCACTTTCATTGAAAGGGGTTGCCAAGCTTCCAAAAAGTACGATTTCCTGAAATCTCAGCAAACATTTTTTCACCCAATCTTGATGATACCTGAGGTAATGATCAATAATACACCAATCCCACTTGGCTCATCAAATTTCGTTCTTCTAGGTTAAACCGTTCGTTTGCAGTTACCGTTTTCATGTATTAGGTTTCAATCTGTTTTCTCCTATATGGATACATGTAGTTGGAACTCTAAATCAAACACGGTTTGTGCTAGCTCTTTGAAACTTGGCACAATAATGTAGTTCCAAGTTCTGTCGCTATGGTTTGTGTCCTATTGAAGTAGCCCCAAGCAGAGACTGACGGGAATCACTTTCATTGAAAGGGGTTGCCAAGTTCCCAAAAACTACGAGTTTCCTGAAATCTCAGCAAAACATTTTTTCACCCAATCTTGATGATACTGGCAGGTAATGATCAGTACACCAAACCCACTTGGCTCACCAAATTTCGTTCTTCTAGGTTAAACCGTTCCTTTGCAATAACCGTTCTCATGTTTAGGTTTCACTCTGTTTTCTCCTATATGGATACATGTATTTGGAACTCTAAATCAAACAAGGTTTGTGCTAGCTCTCTGAAACTTGGCACAATAATGTAGTTTCCAAGTTCTATCGCTATGGTTTGTGTCCTATGGAACTAGCCCCAAGCAGAGACTGACGAGAATCACTTTCATTGAAAGGGGTTGCCAAGCTTCCAAAAACTATGATTTCCTGAATCTCTGCAAACATTTTTTCACCCAATCTTGATGATACTTGAGGTAATGATCAGTACACCAATCCCACTTGGCTCACCAAAATTTCATTCTTCTAGGTTAAACCATTCATTTGCAGTAACGTTTTCATGTTTAGGTTTCACTCTGTTTTCTCCTACATGGATACAGTAGTTGGAAATCTAAATCAAACACGGTTTGTGCTAGCTCTTTGAAACTTGGCACCATAATGTAGTTCCAAGTTCTATCGCTATGGTTTGGGTCCTATTGAAGTAGCCCCTAAGAAGAGAACTGACGAGAATCACTTTCATTGAGAGGGGTTGCCAAGCTTCCGAAAAACTACGAGTTTCCTGAAATCTCAGCAAACATTTTTTCACCCAATTTTCATGAAACCAGCAGGTAATGATCAGTACACAAACTCCACTTGGCTCACCAACTTTCGTTCTTCTAGGTTAAACCATTCGTTTGCAGTAACCGTTTTCATGTTTAGGTTTCACTCTGTTTTCTCCTACATGGATACATGTAGTTGGAACTCTAAATCAAACACGGTTTGTGCTAGCTCTTTGAAACTTAGCACAATAATGTAGTTCCAAGTTCTATCGCTATGGTTTGTGTCCTATGGAAGTAGCCCCAAGCAGAGACTGACGAGATCACTTTCATTGAAAGGGGTTGCCAAGCTTCCGAAAAACTACGAGTTTCCGGAAATCTCAGCAAACATTTTTTCACCCAATCTTTGATGATACTGGCAGGTAATGATCAGTACACCAATCCCACTTGGCTCACCAAATTTCGTTCTTCTAGGTTAAACCGTTCCTTTGCATTAACCGTTTTCATGTTTAGGTTTCACTCTGTTTTCTTTCATATGGATACATGTAGTTGGAACTCTAAATCAAACACGGTTTGTGCTAGCTGTTTGAAACTTGGCAAAATAATGTAGTTCCAAGTTCTATCGCTATGGTTTGTGTAATATTGAAATAGCTCCAAGCACAGACTGACGAGAATCACTTTCATTGAAAGGGGTTGCCAAGCTTCCAAAAAACTACGATTTCCTGAAATCTCAGCAAACATTTTTTCACCCAATCTTGATGATACTTGATGTATTGATCAGTACACCAATCCCACTTGGCTCACCAAATTTCATTTTTCGAGGTAAAACCGTTACTTTGCAGTAACCGTTTTCATGATTAGGTTTCATTCTGTTTTCTTCTATATGGATACATGTAGTTGGAACTCTAAATCAAACACGGTATGTGCTAGCTCTTTGAAAGTTTGCAAAATAATGTAGTTCCAAGTTCTATCGCTATGGTTTGTGTAATATTGAAGTAGCTCCAAGCACAGACTGACGAGAATCACTTTCATTGAAAGGGGTTGCCAAGCTTCCAAAAAACTACGATTTCCTGAAATCTGAACAAACATTTTTTCACCCAATCTTGATGATACTTGAGGTAATGATAAGTACACCATTCCCACTTGGCTCACCAAATTTCGTTCTTCTAGGTTAAACCGTTCGTTTGCAGTTACCATTTTCATGTTTAGGTTTCACTCTGTTTTCTCCTATATGGATACATCTAGTTGGAACTCTAAATCAAACACGGTTTGTGCTAGCTCTTTGAAACTTGGCACAATAATGTAGATCCAAGTTCTATCCCTATGGTTTGTGTCCTTTGTAAGTAGCCTCAAGCAAGAGAGTGACGAGAATCACTTTCATTGAAAGGGGTTGAAAGCTTCCAAAAACTACGATTTCCTGAAATCTCAGCAAACATTTTTTCGCCCAATCTTGATGATACTGGCAGGTAATGTTCAGTACACCAATCCCACTTGGCACACCAAATTTCGTTCTTCTAGGTTAAACTGTTCCTTTGCAGTAACCGTTTTCATGTTTAGGTTTCACTCTGTTTTCTCCTATATGGATACATGTAGTTGGAACTCTAAATCAAACATGGTTTATGCTAGCTCTTTGAAACTTGACACAATAATGTAGTTCCAAGTTCTATGACTATGGTTTGTGTTATATTGAAGTAGCCCCAAGCAGAGACTGACGAGAATCACTTTCATTGAAAGGGGTTTCCAAGCTTCCGAAAAACTACGAGTTTCCGGAAATCTCAACAAACATTTTATCACCCAATCTTGATGATACTGGCAGGTAATGATCAGTACACCAGTCCCACTTGGCTCACCAAATTTCGTTCTTCTAGGTTAAACCGTTCCTTTGCAGTAACCCGTTTTCATGTTAGGTTTCACTCTGCTTTCTTCTATATGGATACATGTAGTTGGAACTCTAAATCAAACACGGTTTGTGCTAGCTCTTTGAAACTTGGCACAACAATGTAGTTCCAAGTTCTATCGCTATGGTTTGTGTCCTATTGAAGTAGCCCCAAGCAGAGACTGACCAGAATCACTTTCATTGAAAGGGGTTGCCAAGCTTCCAAAAAACTACGAGATTCCTGAAATCTCAGCAAACATTTTTTTAACCCAATCTTGATGATACTGGCAGGTAATGATCAGTACACCAATCCCACTTGGCTCACCAAATTTCGTTCTTCTAGGTTAAACCATTCCTTTGCATTAACCGTTTTCATGTTTAGGTTTCACTCTGTTTTCTTTCATATGGATACATGTAGTTGGAACTCTAAATCAAACACGGTTTGTGCTAGCTGTTTGAAACTTGGCAAAATAATGTAGTTCCAAGTTCTATCGCTATGGTTTGTGTAATATTGAAATAGCCCCAAGCACAGACTGACGAGAATCACTTTCATTGAAAGGGGTTGCCAAGCTTCCAAAAAACTACGATTTCCTGAAATCTCAGCAAACATTTTTTCACCCAATCTTGATGATACTTGATGTAATGATCAGTACACCAATCCCACTTGGCTCACCAAATTTCATTTTTCGAGGTTAAACCGTTACTTTGCAGTAACCGTTTTCATGATTAGGTTTCATTCTGTTTTCTTCTATATGGATACATGTAGTTGGAACTCTAAATCAAACACGGTATGTGCTAGCTCTTTGAAACTTGGCAAAATAATGTAGTTCCAAGTTCTATCGCTATGGTTTGTGTAATATTGAAGTAGCTCCAAGCACAGACTGACGAGAATCACTTTCATTGAAAGGGGTTGCCAAGCTTCCAAAAACTACGATTTCCTGAAATCTGAACAAACATTTTTTCACCCAATCTTGATGATACTTGAGGTAATGATAAGTACACCAATCCCACTTGGCTCACCAAATTTCGTTCTTCTAGGTTAAACCGTTCGTTTGCAGTTACCATTTTCATGTTTAGGTTTCACTCTGTTTTCTCCTATATGGATACATCTAGTTGGAAATCTAAATCAAACACGGTTTGTGCTAGCTCTTTGAAACTTGGCACAATAATGTAGATCCAAGTTCTATCCCTATGGTTTGTGTCCTATGGAAGTAGCCCCAAGCAGAGAGTGACGAGAATCACTTTCATTGAAAGGGGTTGAAAGCTTCCAAAAACTACGATTTCCTGAAATCTCAGCAAACATTTTTTTGCCCAATCTTGATGATACTTGCAGGTAATGATCAGTACACCAATCCCACTTGGCTCACCAAATTTCGTTCTTCTAGGTTAAACTGTTCCTTTGCAGTAACCGTTTTCATGTTTAGGTTTCACTCTGTTTTCTCCTATATGGATACATGTATTTGGAACTCTAAATCAAACATGGTTTGTGCTAGCTCTTTGAAACTTAGCACAATAATGTAGTTCCAAGTTCTATCGCAATGGTTTGTGTAATATTGAAGTAGCCCCAAGCACAGACTGAGGAGAATCACTTTCATTGAAAGGGGTTGCCAAGCTTCCAAAAAAGTACGATTTCCTGAAATCTCAGCAAACATTTTTTCACCCAATCTTGATGATACCTGAGGTAATGATCAATAATACACCAATCCCAATTGGCTCATCAAATTTCGTTCTTCTAGGTTAAACCGTTCGTTTACAGTTACCGTTTTCATGTTTAGGTTTCAATCTGTTTTCTCCTATATGGATACATGTAGTTGGAACTCTAAATCAAACACGGTTTGTGCTAGCTCTTTGAAACTTGGCACAATAATGTAGTTCCAAGTTCTGTCGCTATGGTTTGTGTCCTATTGAAGTAGCCCCAAGCAGAGACTGACGAGAATCACTTTCATTGAAAGGGGTTGCCAAGTTCCCAAAAACTACGATTTTCCTGAAATCTCAGCAAACATTTTTTCACCCAATCTTGATGATACTGGCAGGTAATGATCAGTACACCAAACCCACTTGGCTCACCAAATTTCGTTCTTCTAGGTTAAACCTTTCCTTTGCAATAACCGTTCTCATGTTTAGGTTTCACTGTGTTTTCTCCTATATGGATACATGTATTTGGAACTCTAAATCAAACAAGGTTTGTGCTAGCTCTCTGAACCTTGGCACAATAATGTAGTTCCAAGTTCTATCGCTATGGTTTGTGTCCTATGGAACTAGCCCCAAGCAGAGACTGACGAGAATCACTTTCATTGAAAGGGGTTGCCAAGCTTCCAAAAAACTATGATTTCCTGAAATCTCTGCAAACATTTTTTCACCCAATCTTGATGATACTTGCAGGTAATGATCAGTACACCAATCCCACTTGGCTCACCAAATTTCGTTCTTCTAGGTTAAACTGTTCCTTTGCAGTAACCGTTTTCATGTTTAGGTTTCACTCTGTTTTCTCCTATATAGATACATGTAGTTGGAACTCTAAATCAAACACGGTTTGTGCTAGCTCTTTGAAACTTGGCACAACAATGTAGTTCCAAGTTCTATCGCTATGGTTTGTGTCCTATTGAAGTAGCCCCAAGCAGAGACTGACCAGAATCACTTTCATTGAAAGGGGTTGCCAAGCTTCCAAAAAACTACGATTTCCTGAAATCTCAGCAAACATTTTTTTAACCCAATCTTGATGATACTGGCAGGTAATGAAGAGTACACCAATCCAACTTGGCTCACCAAATTGCGTTCTTCTAGGTTAAACCGTTCCTTTGCAGTAACCGTTTTCATGTTTAGGTTTCACTCTGTTTTCTTCTATATGGATACATGTATTTGGAACTCTAAATCAAACATGGTTTGTGCTAGCTCTTTGAAACTTAGCACAATAATGTAGTTCCAAGTTCTATCGCAATGGTTTGTGTAATATTGAAGTAGCCCCAAGCACAGACTGAGGAGAATCACTTTCATTGAAAGGGGTTGCCAAGCTTCCAAAAAAGTACGATTTCCTGAAATCTCAGCAAACATTTTTTCACCCAATCTTGATGATACCTGAGGTAATGATCAATAATACACCAATCCCACTTGGCTCATCAAATTTCGTTCTTCTAGGTTAAACCGTTCGTTTGCAGTTACCGTTTTCATGTTTAGGTTTCAATCTGTTTTCTCCTATATGGATACATGTAGTTGGAACTCTAAATCAAACACGGTTTGTGCTAGCTCTTTGAAACTTGGCACAATAATGTAGTTCCAAGTTCTGTCGCTATGGTTTGTGTCCTATTGAAGTAGCCCCAAGCAGAGACTGACGAGAATCACTTTCATTGAAAGGGGTTGCCAAGTTCCCAAAAACTACGATTTTCCTGAAATCTCAGCAAACATTTTTTCACCCAATCTTGATGATACTGGCAGGTAATGATCAGTACACCAAACCCACTTGGCTCACCAAATTTCGTTCTTCTAGGTTAAACCTTTCCTTTGCAATAACCGTTCTCATGTTTAGGTTTCACTCTGTTTTCTCCTATATGGATACATGTATTTGGAACTCTAAATCAAACAAGGTTTGTGCTAGCTCTCTGAAACTTGGCACAATAATGTAGTTCCAAGTTCTATCGCTATGGTTTGTGTCCTATGGAACTAGCCCGAAGCAGAGACTGACGAGAATCACTTTCATTGAAAGGGGTTGCCAAGCTTCCAAAAAACTATGATTTCCTGAAATCTCTGCAAACATTTTTTCACCCAATCTTGATGATACTTGAGGTAATTATCAGTACACCAATCCCACTTGGCTCACCAAATTTCATTCTTCTAGGTTAAACCATTCATTTGCAGTAACCGTTTTCATGTTTAGGTTTCACTCTGTTTTCTCCTACATGGATACATGTAGTTGGAAATCTAAATCAAACACGGTTTGTGCTAGCTCTTTGAAACTTGGCACCATAATGTAGTTCCAAGTTCTATCGCTATGGTTTGTGTCCTATTGAAGTAGCCCTAAGAAGAGACTGACGAGAATCACTTTCATTGAAAGGGGTTGCCAAGCTTCCGAAAAACTACGAGTTTCCTGAAATCTCAGCAAACATTTTTTCACCCAATCTTCATGAAACCGGCAGGTAATGATCAGTACACCAATCCCACTTGGCTCACCAAATTGCGTTCTTCTAGGTTAAACCGTTCCTTTGTAGTAACCGTTTTCATGTTTAGGTTTCACTCTGTTTTCTCCTATATGGATACATGTAGTTGGAACTCTAAATCAAACACGATTTGTGCTAGCAATTTGAAACTTGGCACAATAATGTAGTTCCAAGTTCTATCGCTATGGTTTGTGTCCTATGGAAGTAGCCCCAAGCAGAGACTGACCAGAATCACTTTCATTGAAATGGTTGCCACTCTTCCGAAAAACTACGAGTTTCCTGAAATCTCAGCAAGCATTTTTTCACCCAATCATGATGATACTTGCAGGTAATGATCAGTACACCAATCCTACTTGGCTCACCAAATTTCGTTCTTCTAGGTTAAACCATTCATTTGCAGTTACCGTTTTCATGTTTAGGTTTCACTCTGTTTTCTCCTATATGGATACATATTGTTGGAACTCTAAATCAAACACGGTTTGTGCTAGCTCTTTGAAGCTTGGCACAATAATGTAGTTCCAAGTTCTATCGCTGTGGTTTGGTTCATATGGAAGTAGCCCCAAGCAGAGACTGCAGAGAATCACTTTCATTGAAAGGGGTTGCCAAGCTTCCGAAAAACTACGATTTCCTGAAATCTCAGCAAACATTTTTTCACCCAATCTTGATGATACCTGAGGTAATGATCAGTACACCAATCCCACTTGGCTCACCAAATTTCGTTCTTCTAGGTTAAACCGTTCCTTTACAATTACCGTTTTCATGTTTAGGTTTCACTCTGTTTTCTCCTATATGGATACATGTAGTTGGAACTCTAAATCAAACACGGTTTGTGCTAGCTCTTTGAAACTTGGCACAATAATGTAGTTCCAAGTTCTATCGCTATGGTTTGTGTAATATTGAAGTAGCCCCAAGCACAGACTGAGGAGAATCACTTTCATTGAAAGGGGTTGCCAAGCTTCTAAAAAACTACGATTTCCTGAAATCTCAGGAAACATTTTCTCACCCAATCTTGATGATACCTGAGGTAATGATCAGTACACCAATCCCACTTGGCTCACCAAATTTCGTTCTGCTAGGTTAAACCGTTCGTTTGCAGATACCGTTTTCATGTTTAGGTTTCACTCTGTTTTCTCCTACATGGATACATGTAGTTGGAAATCTAAATCAAACACGGTTTGTGCTAGCTCTTTGAAACTTGGCACAATAATGTAGTTCCAAGTTCTATCGCTATGGTTTGTGTCCTTTTGAAGTAGCCCCAAGAAGAGACTGACGAGAATCACTTTCATTGAAAGGGGTTGCCAAGCTTCCGAAAAACTACGAGTTTCCTGAAATCTCAGCAAATATTTTTTCACCCAATCTTGATGATACTTGAGGTAATGATAAGTACACCAATCCCACTTTCCTCACCAAATTTCATTCTTCTAGGTTAAACCGTTCGTTTGCAGATATCGTTTTCATGTTTAGGTTTCACTCTGTTTTCTCCTATATGGATACATCTAGTTGGAACTCTAAATCAAACACGGTTTGTGCTAGCTCTTTGAAACTTGGCACAATAATGTAGATCCAGTTCTATCCCTATGGTTTGCGTCCTATGGAAGTATCCCCAAGCAGAGAGTGACGAGAATCACTTTCATTGAAAGGGGTTGAAAGCTTCCAAAAACTACGATTTCCTGAAATCTCAGCAAACATTTTTTCGCCCAATCTTGATGATACTTGCAGGTAATGATCAGTACACCAATCCCACTTGGCTCACCAAATTTCGTTCTTCTAGGTTAAACTGTTCCTTTGCAGTAACCGTTTTCATGTTTAGGTTTCACTCTGTTTTCTCCTATATAGATACATGTAGTTGGAACTCTAAATCAAACACGGTTTGTGCTAGCTCTTTGAAACTTGGCACAACAATGTAGTTCCAAGTTCTATCGCTATGGTTTGTGTCCTATTGAAGTAGCCCCAAGCAGAGACTGACGAGAATCACCTTCATTGAAAGGGGTTGCCAAGCTTCCAAAAAACTACGATTTCCTGAAATCTCAGCAAACACTTTTTTAACCCAATCTTGATGATACTGGCAGGTAATGAAGAGTACACCAATCCAACTTGGCTCACCAAATTGCGTTCTTCTAGGTTAAACCGTTCCTCTGCACTAACCCTTTTCATGTTTAGGTTTCACTCTCTTTTCTTCTATATGGATACATGTATTAGGAACTCTAAATCAAACATGGTTTGTGCTAGCTCTTTGAAACTTAGCACAATAATGTAGTTCCAAGTTCTATCGCTATGGTTTGTGTAATATTGAAGTAGCCCCAAGCACAGACTGAGGAGAATCACTTTCATTGAAAGGGGTTGCCAAGCTTCTAAAAAACTACGATTTCTTGAAATCTCAGGAAACATTTTCTCACCCAATCTTGATGATACCTTAGGTAATGATCAGTACACCAATCCCACTTGGCTCACCAAATTTCGTTCTTCTAGGTTAAACCGTTCGTTTGCAGATACCGTTTTCATGTTTAGGTTTCACTCTGTTTTCTCCTATATGGATACATGTAGTTGGAACTCTAAATCAAACACGGTTTGTGCTAGCTCTTAGAAACTTGGCACAATAATGTAGTTCCAAGTTCTGTCGCTATGGTTTGTGTCCTATTGAAGTAGCCCCAAGCAGAGACTGACGAGAATCACTTTCATTGAAAGGGGTTGCCAAGTTCCCAAAAACTACGATTTTCCTGAAATCTCAGCAAACATTTTTTCACCCAATCTTGATGATACTGGCAGGTAATGATCAGTACACCAAACCCACTTGGCTCACCAAATTTCGTTCTTCTAGGTTAAACCTTTCCTTTGCAGTAACCGTTCTCATGTTTAGGTTTCAATCTGTTTTCTCCTATATGGATACATGTATTTGGAACTCTAAATCAAACAAGGTTTGTGCTAGCTCTCTGAAACTTGGCACAATAATGTAGTTCCAAGTTCTATCGCTATGGTTTTGTGTCCTATGGAACTAGCCCCAAGCAGAGACTGACGAGAATCACTTTCATTGAAAGGGGTTCCCAAGCTTCCAAAAAACTACGATTTCCTGAAATCTCAGCAAATATTTTTTCACCCAATCTTGATGATACTTGCAGGTAATGATCAGTACACCAATCCCACTTGGCTCACCAAATTTCGTTCTTCTAGGGTAAACCGTTCGTTTGTACTAACCGTTTTCATGTTTAGGTTTCACTCTGTTTTCTCCTATATGGATACATGTAGTTGGAACTCTAAATCAAACACGGTTTGTGCTAGCTCTTTGAAACTTGGCACAATAATGTAGTTCCAAGTTCTATCGCTATGATTTGTTTCCTATGGACGTAGCCCCAAGCAGAGACTGACGAGAATCACTTTCATTGAAAGGGGTTCCCAAGCTTCCAAAAAACTACGAGTTTCTAGAAATCTCAGCAAACATTTTTTCACCCAATCTTGATGATACTGCCAAATAATGATCAGTACACCAAACCCACTTGGCTCACCACATTTCGTTCTTCTAGGGTAAACCGTTCGTTTGTACTAAGCGTTTTCATGTTTAGGTTTCACTCTGTTTTCTCCTATATGGATACATGTAGTTGGAACTCTAAATCAAACACGGTTTGTGCTAGCTCTGTGAAACTTGGCACAATAATGTAGTTCCAAGTTCTATCGCTATGGTTTGTGCCCTATTGAAGTAGCCCCAAGCAGAGACTGACGAGAATCACTTTCATTGAAAGGGTTGCCAAGCTTCCGAAAAACTACGAGTTTCCTGAAATCTCAGCAAACATTTTTTCCCCCAATCTTGATGATACTGGCAGGTAATGATCAGTACACCAATCCCACTTGGCTCACCAAATTTCGTTCTTATAGGGTAAACCGTTCCTTTGCAGTAACCGTTTTCATGTTTAGGTTTCACTCTGTTCTCTCCTATATGGATACATGTTGTTGGAACTCTAAATCAAACACGGTTTGTGCTAGCTCTTTGAAACTTGGCACAATAATGTAGTTCCAAGTTCTATCGCTATGATTTGTGTCCCATGGACGTAGCCCCAAGCAGACACTGACCAGAATCACTTTCATTGAAAGGGGTTGCCAACCTTCCGAAAACTACGAGTTTCCGGAAATCTCAGCAAACATTTTTTCACCCAATCTTGATGATACTTGCAGGTAATGATCAGTACACCAATCCCACTTGGCTCACCAAATTTTGTTCTTCTAGGTTAAACCGTTCCTTTGCAGTAACCGTTTTCATGTTTAGGTTTCACTCCGTTTTCTCCTATATGGACACATGTACTTGGAACTCTAAATCAAACACGGTTTGTGCTAGCTCTTTGAAACTTGGCACAATAATGTAGTTCCAAGTTGTATCGCTATGGTTTGTGTCCTATTGAAGTAGCCCCAAGCAGAGACTGACCAGAGTCACTTTCATTGAAAGGGGTTGCCAAGCTTCCAAAAAACTACGAGTTTCCTGAAATCTCAGCAAACATTTTTTCACCCAATCTTGATGATACTGGCAGGTAATGATCAGTACACCAAACCCACTTGGCTCACCAAAATTCGTTCTTGTAGGTTAAACCGTTCCTTTGCAGTAACCGTTTTCATGTTTAGGTTTCACTCTGTTTTCTCAGATATGGATACATGTAGTTGGAACTCTAAATCAAACACGGTTTGTGCTAGCTCTTTGAAACTTGGCACAATAATGTAGTTCCAATTTCTATCGCTATGGTTTGTGTCCTATTGAAGTAGCCCCAAGCAGAGACTGACCAGAATCACTTTCATTGAAAGGGGTTGCCAAGCTTAAAAGAAACTACGATTTCATGAAATCTCAGCAAACATTTTTTCACCCATTCTTGATGATACTGGCAGGTAATGATCAGTACACCAATCCCACTTGGCTCACCAAATTTCGTTCTTCTAGGTTAAACCGTTCCTTTGCAGTAACCGTTTTCATGTTTAGGTTTCACTCCGTTTTCTCCTATATGGATACATGTACTTGGAACTCTAAATCAAACACGGTTTGTGCTAGCTCTTTGAAACTTGGCACAATAATGTAGTTCCCAGTTCTATCGCTATGATTTGTGTCCTATGGACGTAGCCCCAAGCAGAGACTGACGAGAATCACTTTCATTGAAAGGGGTTGCCAAGCTTCCAAAAAACTACGATTTCCTGAAATCTCAGCAAACATTTTTTCACCCAATCTTGATGATAGTGGCAGGTAATGATCAGTACACCAAACCCACTTGGCTCACCATATTTCGTTCTTCTAGGTTAAACCGTTCCTTTGCAGTAACTGTTTTCATGTTTAGGTTTCACTCTGTTTTCACCTATATGGATACATGTAGTTGGAACTCTAAATCAAACACGGTTTGTGCTAGCTCTTTGAATCTTGGCACAATAATGTAGTTCAAAGTTCTATCGCTATGGTTTGTGTCCTATTGAAGTAGCCCCAAGCAGAGATTGACGAGAATCACTTTCATTGAAAGGGGTTGCCAAGCTTCCAAGAAACTACGAGTTTCCTGAAATCTCAGCAAACTTTTTTTCACCCAATCTTGATGATACTGGCAGGTAATGATCAGGACACGAATCCCACTTGCATCACCAAATTTCGTTCTTCTAGGGTAAACCGTTCTTTTGCAGTAACCGTTTTCATGTTTAGGTTTCACTCTGCTTTCTTCTATATGGATACATGTATTTGGAACTCTAAATCAAACACGGTGTGTGCTAGCTCTTTGAAACTTTCACAATAATGTAGTTCCAAGTTCTATCGCTATGGTTTGTGTCCTATGGAAGTAGCCCCAAGCAGAGACTGACCAGAATCACATTCATTGAAAGGGGTTGCCAAGCTTCCGAAAAACTACGAGTTTCCTGAAATCTCAGCAAACATTTTTTCACCCAATTTTGATGATACTGGCAGGTAATGATCAGTACACCAATCCCACTTGGCTCACCAAATTTCGTTCTTCTAGGTTAAACCGTTCCTTTGCATTAACCGTTTTCATGTTTAGGTTTCACTCTGTTTTCTTTCATATGGATACATGTAGTTGGAACTCTAAATCAAACACGGTTTGTGCTAGCTGTTTGAAACTTGGCAAAATAATGTAGTTCCAAGTTCTATCGCTATGGTTTGTGTAATATTGAAATAGCCCCAAGCACAGACTGACGAGAATCACTTTCATTGAAAGGGGTTGCCAAGCTTCCAAAAAACTACGATTTCCTGAAATCTCAGCAAACATTTTTTCACCCAATCTTGATGATACTTGATGTAATGATCAGTACACCAATCCCACTTGGCTCACCAAATTTCATTTTTCGAGGTTAAACCGTTACTTTGCAGTAACCGTTTTCATGATTAGGTTTCATTCTGTTTTCTTCTATATGGATACATGTAGTTGGAACTCTAAATCAAACACGGTATGTGCTAGCTCTTGAAACTTTGCAAAATAATGTAGTTCCAAGTTCTATCGCTATGGTTTGTGTAATATTGAAGTAGCTCCAAGCACAGACTGACGAGAATCACTTTCATTGAAAGGGGTTGCCAAGCTTCCAAAAAACTACGATTTCCTGAAATCTGAACAAAGATTTTTGCACCCAATCTTGATGATACTTGAGGTAATGATAAGTACACCATTCCCACTTGGCTCACCAAATTTCGTTCTTCTAGGTTAAACCGTTCGTTTGCAGTTACCATTTTCATGTTTAGGTTTCACTCTGTTTTCTCCTATATGGATACATCTAGTTGGAACTCTAAATCAAACACGGTTTGTGCTAGCTCTTTGAAACTTGGCACAATAATGTAGATCCAAGTTCTATCCCTATGTTTTCTGTCCTATGTAAGTAGCCTCAAGCAGAGAGTGACGAGAATCACTTTCATTGAAAGGGGTTGAAAGCTTCCAAAAACTACGATTTCCTGAAATCTCAGCAAACATTTTTTCGCCCAATCTTGATGATACTGGCAGGTAATGATCAGTACACGAATCCCACTTGGCTCACCAAATTTCGTTCTTCTAGGTTAAACTGTTCCTTTGCAGTAACCGTTTTCATGTTTAGGTTTCACTCTGTTTTCTCCTATATGGATACATGTAGTTGGAACTCTAAATCAAACATGGTTTATGCTAGCTCTTTGAAACTTGGCACAATAATGTAGTTCCAAGTTCTATCACTATGGTTTGTGTCCTATTGAAGTAGCCCCAAGCAGAGACTGACGAGAATCACTTTCATTGAAAGGGGTTTCCAAGCTTCCGAAAAACTACGAGTTTCCGGAAATCTCAACAAGCATTTTATCACCCAATCTTGATGATACTGGCAGGTAATGATCATACACCAGTCCCACTTGGCTCACCAAATTTTGTTCTTCTAGGTTAAACCGTTCCTTTGCAGTAACCGTTTCATGTTAGGTTTCACTCTGCTTTCTTCTATATGGATACATGTAGTTGGAACTCTAAATCAAACACGGTTTGTGCTAGCTCTTTGAAACTTTGCACAATAATGTAGTTCCAAGTTCTATCTTTATGGTTTGTGTCCTATTGAAGTAGCCCCAAGCAGAGACTGACGAGAATCACTTTCATTAAAAGGGTTGCCAAGCTTCCAAAAAACTACGAGATTCCTGAATCTCAGCAAACATTTTTTTAACCCAATCTTGATGATACTGGCAGGTAATGATCAGTACACCAATCCCACTTGGCTCACCAAATTTCGTTCTTCTAGGTTAAACCATTCCTTTGCATTAACCGTTTTCATGTTTAGGTTTCACTCTGTTTTCTTTCATATGGATACATGTAGTTGGAACTCTAAATCAAACACGGTTTGTGCTAGCTGTTTGAAACTTGGCAAAATAATGTAGTTCCAAGTTCTATCGCTATGGTTTGTGTAATATTGAAATAGCCCCAAGCACAGACTGACGAGAATCACTTTCATTGAAAGGGGTTGCCAAGCTTCCAAAAAACTACGATTTCCTGAAATCTCAGCAAACATTTTTTCACCCAATCTTGATGATACTTGATGTAATGATCAGTACACCAATCCCACTTGGCTCACCAAATTTCATTTTTCGAGGTTAAACAGTTACTTTGCAGTAACCGTTTTCATGATTAGGTTTCATTCTGTTTTCTTCTATATGGATACATGTAGTTGGAACTCTAAATCAAACACGGTATGTGCTAGCTCTTTGAAACTTGGCAAAATAATGTAGTTCCAAGTTCTATCGCTATGGTTTGTGTAATATTGAAGTAGCTCCAAGCACAGACTGACGAGAATCACTTTCATTGAAAGGGGTTGCCAAGCTTCCAAGAAACTACGATTTCCTGAAATCTGAACAAACATTTTTTCACCCAATCTTGATGATACTTGAGGTAATGATAAGTACACCAATCCCACTTGGCTCACCAAATTTCGTTCTTCTAGGTTAAACCGTTCGTTTGCAGTTACCATTTTCATGTTTAGGTTTCACTCCGTTTTCTCCTATATGGATACATCTAGTTGGAACTCTAAATCAAACACGGTTTGTGCTAGCTCTTTGAAACTTGGCACAATAATGTAGATCCAAGTTCTGTCGCTATGGTTTGTGTCCTATTGAAGTAGCCCCAAGCAGAGACTGACGAGAATCACTTTCATTGAAAGGGGTTGAAAGCTTCCAAAAACTACGATTTCCTGAAATCTCAGCAAACATTTTTTCGCCCAATCTTGATGATACTTGCAGGTAATGATCAGTACACCAATCCCACTTGGCTCACCAAATTTCGTTCTTCTAGGTTAAACTGTTCCTTTGCAGTAACCGTTTTCATGTTTAGGTTTCACTCTGTTTTCTCCTATATAGATACATGTAGTTGGAACTCTAAATCAAACACGGTTTGTGCTAGCTCTTTGAAACGTGGCACAACAATGTAGTTCCAAGTTCTATCGCTATGGTTTGTGTCCTATTGAAGTAGCCCCAAGCAGAGACTGACCAGAATCACTTTCATTGAAAGGGGTTGCCAAGCTTCCAAAAAACTACGATTTCCTGAAATCTCAGCAAACATTTTTTTAACCCAATCTTGATGATACTGGCAGGTAATGAAGAGAACACCAATCCAACTTGGCTCACCAAATTGCGTTCTTCTAGGTTAAACCGTTCCTTTGCAGTAACCGTTTTCATGTTTAGGTTTCACTCTGTTTTCTTCTATATGGATACATGTATTTGGAACTCTAAATCAAACATGGTTTGTGCTAGCTCTTTGAAACTTAGCACAATAATGTAGTTCCAAGTTCTATCGCAATGGTTTGTGTAATATTGAAATAGCCCCAAGCACAGACTGAGGAGAATCACTTTCATTGAAAGGGGTTGCCAAGCTTCCAAAAAAGTACGATTTCCTGAAATCTCAGCAAACATTTTTTCACCCAATCCTGATGATACCTGAGGTAATGATCAATAATACACCAATCCCACTTGGCTCATCAAATTTCGTTCTTCTAGGTTAAACCGTTCGTTTGCAGTTACCGTTTTCATGTTTAGGTTTCAATCTGTTTTCTCCTATATGGATAGATGTAGTTGGAACTCTAAATCAAACACGGTTTGTGCTAGCTCTTTGAAACTTGGCACAATAATGTAGTTCCAAGTTCTATCGCTATGGTTTGTGTCCTATTGAAGTAGCCCCAAGCAGAGACTGACGAGAATCACTTTCATTGAAAGGGGTTGCCAAGTTCCCAAAAACTACGATTTTCCTGAAATCTCAGCAAACATTTTTTCACCCAATCTTGATGATACTGGCAGGTAATGATCAGTACACCAAACCCACTTGGCTCACCAAATTTCGTTGTTCTAGGTTAAACCTTTCCTTTGCAATAACCGTTCTCATGTTTAGGTTTCACTCTGTTTTCTCCTATATGGATACATGTATTTGGAACTCTAAATCAAACAAGGTTTGTGCTAGCTCTCTGTAACTTGGCACAATAATGTAGTTCCAAGTTCTATCGCTATGGTTTGTGTCCTATGGAACTAGCCCCAAGCAGAGACTGACGAGAATCACTTTCATTGAAAGGGGTTGCCAAGCTTCCAAAAAACTATGATTTCCTGAAATCTCTGCAAACATTTTTTCACCCAATCTTGATGATACTTGAGGTAATGATCAGTACACCAATCCCACTTGGCTCACCAAATTTCGTTCTTCTAGGTTAAACCATTCGTTTGCAGTAACCGTTTTCATGTTTAGTTTTCACTCTGTTTTCTCCTACATGGATACATGTAGTTGGAACTCTAAATCAAACACGGTTTGTGCTAGCTCTTTGAAACTTGGCACAATAATGTAGTTCCAAGTTCTATCGCTATGGTTTGTGTCCTATGGAAGTAGCCCCAAGCAGAGACTGACGAGAATCACTTTCATTGAAAGGGGTTGCCAAGCTCCCGAAAAACTACGAGTTTCCGGGAAATCTCAGCAAACATTTTTTCACCCAATCTTGATGATACTGGCAGGTAATGATCAGTACACCAATCCCACTTGGCTCACCAAATTGCGTTCTTCTAGGTTAAACCGTTCCTTTGTAGTAACCGTTTTCATGTTTAGGTTTCACTCTGTTTTCTCCTATATGGATACATGTAGTTGGAACTCTAAATCAAACACGATTTGTGCTAGCAATTTGAAACTTGGCACAATAATGTAGTTCCAAGTTCTATCGCTATGGTTTGTGTCCTATGGAAGTAGCCCCAAGCAGAGACTGACCAGAATCACTTTCATTGAAAGGGTTGCCACTCTTCCAAAAAACTAAGAGATTCCTGAAATCTGAGCAAGCATTTTTTCACCCAATCATGATGATACTTGCAGGTAATGATCAGTACACCAATCCTACTTGGCTCACCAAATTTCGTTCTTCTAGGTTAAACCATTCATTTGCAGTTACCGTTTTCATGTTTAGGTTTCACTCTGTTTTCTCCTATATGGATACATATTGTTGGAACTCTAAATCAAACACGGTTTGTGCTAGCTCTTTGAAGCTTGGCACAATAATGTAGTTCCAAGTTCTATCGCTGTGGTTTGGTTCATATGGAAGTAGCCCCAAGCAGAGACTGCAGAGAATCACTTTCATTGAAAGGGGTTGCCAAGCTTCCGAAAACTACGATTTCCTGAAATCTCAGCAAACATTTTTTCACCCAATCTTGATGATACCTGAGGTAATGATCAGTACACCAATCCCACTTGGCTCACCAAATTTCGTTCTTCTAGGTTAAACCGTTCCTTTACAATTACCGTTTTCATGTTTAGGTTTCACTCTGTTTTCTCCTATATGGATACATGTAGTTGGAACTCTAAATCAAACACGGTTTGTGCTAGCTCTTTGAAACTTGGCACAATAATGTAGTTCCAAGTTCTATCGCTATGGTTTGTGTAATATTGAAGTAGCCCCAAGCACAGACTGAGGAGAATCACTTTCATTGAAAGGGTTGCCAAGCTTCTAAAAAACTACGATTTCCTGAAATCTCAGGAAACATTTTCTCACCCAATCTTGATGATACCTGAGGTAATGATCAGTACACCAATCCCACTTGGCTCACCAAATTTCGTTCTGCTAGGTTAAACCGTTCGTTTGCAGATACCGTTTTCATGTTTAGGTTTCACTCTGTTTTCTCCTATATGGATACATGTAGTTGGAACTCTAAATCAAACACGGTTTGTGCTAGCTCTTTGAAACTTGGCACAATAATGTAGTTCCAAGTTCTGTCGCTATGGTTTGTGTCCTATTGAAGTAGCCCCAAGCAGAGACTGACGAGAATCACTTTCATTGAAAGGGGTTGCCAAGTTCCCAAAAACTGCGATTTTCCTGAAATCTCAGCAAACATTTTTTCACCCAATCTTGATGATACTGGCAGGTAATGATCAGTACACCAAACCCACTTGGCTCACCAAATTTCGTTCTTCTAGGTTAAACCTTTCCTTTGCAGTAACCGTTCTCATGTTTAGGTTTCACTCTGTTTTCTCCTATATGGATACATGTATTTGGAACTCTAAATCAAACAAGGTTTGTGCTAGCTCTCTGAAACTTGGCACAATAATGTAGTTCCAAGTTCTATCGCTATGGTTTGTGTCCTATGGAACTAGCCCCAAGCAGAGACTGACGAGAATCACTTTCATTGAAAGGGGTTACCAAGCTTCCAAAAAACTACGAGTTTCCTGAAATCTCAGCAAACATTTTTTCACCCAATCTTGATGATACTGGCAGGTAATGATCAGTACACCAATCCCACTTGGCTCACCAAATTGTGTTCTTCTATGTTAAACCGTTCCTTTGTAGTAACCGTTTTCATGTTTAGGTTTCACTCTGTTTTCTCCTATATGGATACATGTAGTTGGAACTCTAAATCAAACACGATTTGTGCTAGCAATTTGAAACATGGCACAATAATGTAGTTCCAAGTTCTATCGCTATGGTTTTTGTCCTATGGAAGTAGCCCCAAGCAGAGACTGACCAGAATCACTTTCATTGAAAGGGTTGCCACTCTTCCAAAAAATTAAGAGATTCCTGAAATCTGAGCAAGCATTTTTTCACCCAATCATGATGATACTTGCAGGTAATGATCAGTACACCAATCCTACTTGGCTCACCAAATTTCGTTATTCTAGGTTAAACCATTCATTTGCAGTAACCGTTTTCATGTTTAGGTTTCACTCTGTTTTCTCCTATATGGATACATGTAGTTGGAACTCTAAATCAAACACGGTTTGTGCTAGCTCTTTGAAGCTTGGCACAATAATGTAGTTCCAAGTTCTATCGCTCTGGTTTGTTTCATATGGAAGTAGCTCAAAGCAGAGAAGGAAGAGAATCACTTTCATTGAAAGGGGTTGCCAAGCTTCCGAAAAACTACGATTTCCTGAAATCTCAGCAAACATTTTTTTCACCCAATCTTGATGATACCTGAGGTAATGATCAGTACACCAATCCCACTTGGCTCACCAAATTTCGTTCTTCTAGGTTAAACCGTTCGTTTGCAATTACGGTTTTCATGTTTAGGTTTCACTCTGTTTTCTCCTATATGGATACATTAGTTGGAACTCTAAATCAAACACGGTTTGTGCTAGCTCTTTGAAACTTGGCACAATAATGTAGTTCCAAGTTCTGTTGCTATGGTTTGTGTCCTATGGAACTAGCCCCAAGCAGAGACTGACGATCATCACTTTCATTGAAAGGGGTTACCAAGCTTCCAAAAAACTACGAGTTTCCTGAAATCTCAGCAAACATTTTTTCACCCAATCTTGATGATACCTGAGGTAATGATCAGTACACCAAACCCACTTGGCCCACCAAATTTCGTTCTTCTAGGTTAAACCATTCATTTGCAGTAACCGTTTTCATGTTTAGGTTTCACTCTGTTTTCTCCTATATGGATACATGTAGTTGGAACTCTAAATCAAACACGGTTTGTGCTAGCTCTTTGAAACTTGGCACAATAATGTAGATCCAAGTTCTATCGCTATGATTTGTGTCCTATGGAAGTAGCCCCAAGCAGAGACTGACGAGAATCACTTTCATTGAAAGGGGTTGCCAAGCTTCAAAAAAACTACGAGTTTCCGGAAATCTCACAAACATTTTTTCACCCAATCATGATGATACTGGCAGGTAATAATCAGTACACCAATCCCACTTGGCTCACCAAATTTCGTTCTTCTAGGGTAAACCGTTCCTTTGCAGTAACCATTTTCATGTTTAGGTTTCACTCTGTTTTCTCCTATATGGATACTTGTAGTTGGAGCTCAAAATCAAACACGGTTTGTGCTAGCTCTTTTAAACTTGGCACAGTACTGTAGTTCCAAGTTCTATCACTTTGGGTTTTGTCCTATTGAAGTAGCCCCAAGCAGAGACTGACGAGAATCACATTCATTGAAAGGGGTTGCCAAGCTTCCAAAAAACTACGATTTCCTGAAATCTCAGCAAACACTTTTTTAACCCAATCTGGATGATACTGGCAGGTAATGAAGAGTACACCAATCCAACTTGGCTCACCAAATTGCGTTCTTCTAGGTTAAACCGTTCCTCTGCAGTAACCGTTTTCATGTTTAGGTTTCACTCTGTTTTCTCCTATATGGATTCATGTATTTGGAACTCTAAATCAAACAAGGTTTGTGCTAGCTCTCTGAAACTTGGCACAATAATGTAGTTCCAAGTTCTATCGCTATGGTTTGTGTCCTATGGAACTAGCCCCAAGCAGAGACTGACGAGAATCACTTTCATTGAAAGGGGTTACCAAGCTTCCAAAAAACTACGAGTTTCCTGAAATCTCAGCAAACATTTTTTCACCCAATCTTGATGATACTGGCAGGTAATGATCAGTACACCAAACCCACTTGGCTCACCAAATTTCGTTCTTCTATGTTAAACCGTTCCTTTGTAGTAACCGTTTTCATGTTTAGGTTTCACTCTGTTTTCTCCTATATGGATACATGTAGTTGGAACTCTAAATCAAACACGATTTGTGCTAGCAATTTGAAACATGGCACAATAATGTAGTTCCAAGTTCTATCGCTATGGTTTGTGTCCTATGGAAGTAGCCCCAAGCAGAGACTGACCAGAATCACTTTCATTGAAAGGGTTGCCACTCTTCCAAAAAATTAAGAGATTCCTGAAATCTGAGCAAGCATTTTTTCACCCAATCATGATGATACTTGCAGGTAATGATCAGTACACCAATCCTACTTGGCTCACCAAATTTCGTTATTCTAGGTTAAACCATTCATTTGCAGTAACCGTTTTCATGTTTAGGTTTCACTCTGTTTTCTCCTATATGGATACATGTAGTTGGAACTCTAAATCAAACACGGTTTGTGCTAGCTCTTTGAAGCTTGGCACAATAATGTAGTTCCAAGTTCTATCGCTGTGGTTTGTTTCATATGGAAGTAGCCCAAAGCAGAGACTGAAGAGAATCACTTTCATTGAAAGGGGTTGCCAAGCTTCCGAAAAACTACGATTTCCTGAAATCTCAGCAAACATTTTTTCACCCAATCTTGATGATACCTGAGGTAATGATCAGTACACCAATCCCACTTGGCTCACCAAATTTCGTTCTTCTAGGTTAAACCGTTCGTTTGCAATTACCGTTTTCATGTTTAGGTTTCACTCTGTTTTCTCCTATATGGATACATGTAGTTGGAACTCTAAATCAAACACGGTTTGTGCTAGCTCTTTGAAACTTGGCACAATAATGTAGTTCCAAGTTCTGTTGCTATGGTTTGTGTCCTATGGAACTAGC
This sequence comes from Urocitellus parryii, assembly GCF_045843805.1. NCBI lineage: Eukaryota > Metazoa > Chordata > Mammalia > Rodentia > Sciuridae > Urocitellus > Urocitellus parryii. Next base: position 200,632 of record NW_027552877.1, read on the forward strand.
CCCAAGCAGAGACTGACGAGAATCACTTTCATTGAAAGGGGTTACCAAGCTTCCAAAAAACTACGAGTTTCCTGAAATCTCAGCAAACATTTTTTCACCCAATCTTGATGATACCTGAGGTAATGATCAGTACACCAAACCCACTTGGCCCACCAAATTTCGTTCTTCTAGGTTAAACCATTCATTTGCAGTAACCGTTTTCATGTTTAGGTTTCACTCTGTTTTCTCCTATATGGATACATGTAGTTGGAACTCTAAATCAAACACGATTTGTGCTAGCAATTTGAAACATGGCACAGTAATGTAGTTCCAAGTTCTATCGCTATGGTTTGTGTCCTATTGAAGTAGCCCCAAGCAGAGACTGACGAGAATCACTTTCATTGAAAGGGGTTGCCAAGCTTCCAAAAAACTACGAGATTCCTGAAATCTCAGCAAACATTTTTTTAACCCAATCTTGATGATACTGGCAGGTAATGATCAGTACACCAATCCCACTTGGCTCACCAAATTTCGTTCTTCTAGGTTAAACCGTTCCTTTGCATTAACCGTTTTCATGTTTAGGTTTCACTCTGTTTTGTTTCATATGGATACATGTAGTTGGAACTCTAAATCAAACACGGTTTGTGCTAGCTGTTTGAAACTTGGCAAAATAATGTAGTTCCAAGTTCTATCGCTATGGTTTGTGTCCTATTGAAGTAGCCCCAAGCACAGACTGACGAGAATCACTTTCATTGAAAGGGGTTGCCAAGCTTCCAAAAAACTAAGATTTCCTGTAATCTCAGCAAACATTTTTTCACCCAATCTTGATCATACTTGATGTAATGATCAGTACACCAATCCCACTTGGCTCACCAAATTTCATTTTTCGAGGTTAAACCGTTACTTTGCAGTAACCGTTTTCATGATTAGGTTTCATTCTGTTTTCTTCTATATGGATACATGTAGTTGGAACTCTAAATCAAACACGGTATGTGCTAGCTCTTTGAAACTTGGCAAAATAATGTAGTTCCAAGTTCTATCGCTATGGTTTGTGTAATATTGAAGTAGCTCCAAGCACAGACTGACGAGAATCACTCTCATTGAAAGGGGTTGCCAAGCTTCCAAAAAACTACGATTTCCTGAAATCTGAACAAACATTTTTTCACCCAATCTTGATGATACTTGAGGTAATGATAAGTACACCAATCCCACTTGGCTCACCAAATTTCGTTCTTCTAGGTTAAACCGTTCGTTTGCAGTTACCGTTTTCATGTTTAGGTTTCACTCTGTTTTCTCCTATATGGATACATGTAGTTGGAACTCTAAATCAAACACGGTTTGTGCTAGCTCTTTGAAACTTGGCACAATAATGTAGTTCCAAGTTCTGTTGCTATGGTTTGTGTCCTATGGAACTAGCCCCAAGCAGAGACTGACGAGAATCACTTTCATTGAAAGGGGTTACCAAGCTTCCAAAAAACTACGAGTTTCCTGAAATCTCAGCAAACATTTTTTCACCCAATCTTGATGATACCTGAGGTAATGATCAGTACACCAAACCCACTTGGCCCACCAAATTTCGTTCTTCTAGGTTAAACCATTCATTTGCAGTAACCGTTTTCATGTTTAGGTTTCACTCTGTTTTCTCCTATATGGATACATGTAGTTGGAACTCTAAATCAAACACGATTTGTGCTAGCAATTTGAAACATGGCACAATAATGTAGTTCCAAGTTCTATGGCTATGGTTTGTGTCCTATTGAAGTAGCCCCAAGCAGAGACTGACGAGAATCACTTTCATTGAAAGGGGTTGCCAAGCTTCCAAAAAACTACGAGATTCCTGAAATCTCAGCAAACATTTTATAACCCAATCTTGATGATACTGGCAGGTAATGAGCAGTACACCAATCCTACTTGGCTCACCAAATTTCGTTCTTCTAGGTTAAACCATTCATTTGCAGTTACCGTTTTCATGTTTAGGTTTCACTCTGTTTTCTCCTATATGGATACATATTGTTGGAACTCTAAATCAAACACGGTTTGTACTAGCTCTTTGAAGCTTGGCACAATAATGTAGTTCCAAGTTCTATCGCTGTGGTTTGGTTCATATGGAAGTAGCCCCAAGCAGAGACTGCAGAGAATCACTTTCATTGAAAGGGGTTGCCAAGCTTCCGAAAAACTACGATTTCCTGAAATCTCAGCAAACATTTTTTCACCCAATCTTGATGATACCTGAGGTAATGATCAGTACACCAATCCCACTTGGCTCACCAAATTTCGTTCTTCTAGGTTAAACCGTTCCTTTACAATTACCGTTTTCATGTTTAGGTTTCACTCTGTTTTCTCCTATATGGATACATGTAGTTGGAACTCTAAATCAAACACGGTTTGTGCTAGCTCTTTGAAACTTGGCACAATAATGTAGTTCCAAGTTCTATCGCTATGGTTTGTGTAATATTGAAGTAGCCCCAAGCACAGACTGAGGAGAATCACTTTCATTGAAAGGGGTTGCCAAGCTTCTAAAAAACTACGATTTCCTGAAATCTCAGGAAACATTTTCGCACCCAATCTTGATGATACCTGAGGTAATGATCAGTACACCAATCCCACTTGGCTCACCAAATTTCGTTCTGCTAGGTTAAACCGTTCGTTTGCAGATACCGTTTTCATGTTTAGGTTTCACTCTGTTTTCTCCTATATGGATACATGTAGTTGGAACTCTAAATCAAACACGGTTTGTGCTAGCTCTTTGAAACTTGGCACAATAATGTAGTTCCAAGTTCTGTCGCTATGGTTTGTGTCCTATTGAAGTAGCCCCAAGCAGAGACTGACGAGAATCACTTTCATTGAAAGGGGTTGCCAAGTTCCCAAAAACTGCGATTTTCCTGAAATCTCAGCAAACATTTTTTCACCCAATCTTGATGATACTGGCAGGTAATGATCAGTACACCAAACCCACTTGGCTCACCAAATTTCGTTCTTCTAGGTTAAACCTTTCCTTTGCAGTAACCGTTCTCATGTTTAGGTTTCACTCTGTTTTCTCCTATATGGATACATGTATTTGGAACTCTAAATCAAACAAGGTTTGTGCTAGCTCTCTGAAACTTGGCACAATAATGTAGTTCCAAGTTCTATCGCTATGGTTTGTGTCCTATGGAACTAGCCCCAAGCAGAGACTGACGAGAATCACTTTCATTGAAAGGGGTTACCAAGCTTCCAAAAAACTACGAGTTTCCTGAAATCTCAGCAAACATTTTTTCACCCAATCTTGATGATACTGGCAGGTAATGATCAGTACACCAATCCCACTTGGCTCACCAAATTGTGTTCTTCTATGTTAAACCGTTAATTTGTAGTAACCGTTTTCATGTTTAGGTTTCACTCTGTTTTCTCCTATATGGATACATGTAGTTGGAACTCTAAATCAAACACGATTTGTGCTAGCAATTTGAAACATGGCACAATAATGTAGTTCCAAGTTCTATCGCTATGGTTTGTGTCCTATGGAAGTAGCCCCAAGCAGAGACTGACCAGAATCACTTTCATTGAAAGGGTTGCCACTCTTCCAAAAAATTAAGAGATTCCTGAAATCTGAGCAAGCATTTTTTCACCCAATCATGATGATACTTGCAGGTAATGATCAGTACACCAATCCTACTTGGCTCACCAAATTTCGTTATTCTAGGTTAAACCATTCATTTGCAGTAACCGTTTTCATGTTTAGGTTTCACTCTGTTTTCTCCTATATGGATACATGTAGTTGGAACTCTAAATCAAACACGGTTTGTGCTAGCTCTTTGAAGCTTGGCACAATAATGTAGTTCCAAGTTCTATCGCTGTGGTTTGTTTCATATGGAAGTAGCCCAAAGCAGAGACTGAAGAGAATCACTTTCATTGAAAGGGGTTGCCAAGCTTCCGAAAAACTACGATTTCCTGAAATCTCAGCAAACATTTTTCCACCCAATCTTGATGATACCTGAGGTAATGATCAGTACACCAATCCCACTTGGCTCACCAAATTTCGTTCTTCTAGGTTAAACCGTTCGTTTGCAATTACGGTTTTCATGTTTAGGTTTCACTCTGTTTTCTCCTATATGGATACATGTAGTTGGAACTCTAAATCAAACACGGTTTGTGCTAGCTCTTTGAAACTTGGCACAATAATGTAGTTCCAAGTTCTGTTGCTATGGTTTGTGTCCTATGGAACTAGCCCCAAGCAGAGACTGACGATCATCACTTTCATTGAAAGGGGTTACCAAGCTTCCAAAAAACTACGAGTTTCCTGAAATCTCAGCAAACATTTTTTCACCCAATCTTGATGATACCTGAGGTAATGATCAGTACACCAAACCCACTTGGCCCACCAAATTTCGTTCTTCTAGGTTAAACCATTCATTTGCAGTAACCGTTTTTCATGTTTAGGTTTCACTCTGTTTTCTCCTATATGGATACATGTAGTTGGAACTCTAAATCAAACACGGTTTGTGCTAGCTCTTTGAAACTTGGCACAATAATGTAGATCCAAGTTCTATCGCTATGATTTGTGTCCTATGGAAGTAGCCCCAAGCAGAGACTGACGAGAATCACTTTCATTGAAAGGGGTTGCCAAGCTTCAAAAAAACTACGAGTTTCCGGAAATCTCACAAACATTTTTTCACCCAATCATGATGATACTGGCAGGTAATAATCAGTACACCAATCCCACTTGGCTCACCAAATTTCGTTCTTCTAGGGTAAACCGTTCCTTTGCAGTAACCATTTTCATGTTTAGGTTTCACTCTGTTTTCTCCTATATGGATACTTGTAGTTGGAGCTCAAAATCAAACACGGTTTGTGCTAGCTCTTTTAAACTTGGCACAGTACTGTAGTTCCAAGTTCTATCGCTTTGGGTTTTGTCCTATTGAAGTAGCCCCAAGCAGAGACTGACGAGAATCACATTCATTGAAAGGGGTTGCCAAGCTTCCAAAAAACTACGATTTCCTGAAATCTCAGCAAACACTTTTTTAACCCAATCTGGATGATACTGGCAGGTAATGAAGAGTACACCAATCCAACTTGGCTCACCAAATTGCGTTCTTCTAGGTTAAACCGTTCCTCTGCAGTAACCGTTTTCATGTTTAGGTTTCACTCTGTTTTCTCCTATATGGATTCATGTATTTGGAACTCTAAATCAAACAAGGTTTGTGCTAGCTCTCTGAAACTTGGCACAATAATGTAGTTCCAAGTTCTATCGCTATGGTTTGTGTCCTATGGAACTAGCCCCAAGCAGAGACTGACGAGAATCACTTTCATTGAAAGGGGTTACCATCTTCCAAAAAACTACGAGTTTCCTGAAATCTCAGCAAACATTTTTTCACCCAATCTTGATGATACTGGCAGGTAATGATCAGTACACCAAACCCACTTGGCTCACCAAATTTCGTTCTTCTATGTTAAACCGTTCCTTTGTAGTAACCGTTTTCATGTTTAGGTTTCACTCTGTTTTCTCCTATATGGATACATGTAGTTGGAACTCTAAATCAAACACGATTTGTGCTAGCAATTTGAAACATGGCACAATAATGTAGTTCCAAGTTCTATCGCTATGGTTTGTGTCCTATGGAAGTAGCCCCAAGCAGAGACTGACCAGAATCACTTTCATTGAAAGGGTTGCCACTCTTCCAAAAAATTAAGAGATTCCTGAAATCTGAGCAAGCATTTTTTCACCCAATCATGATGATACTTGCAGGTAATGATCAGTACACCAATCCTACTTGGCTCACCAAATTTCGTTATTCTAGGTTAAACCATTCATTTGCAGTAACCGTTTTCATGTTTAGGTTTCACTCTGTTTTCTCCTATATGGATACATGTAGTTGGAACTCTAAATCAAACACGGTTTGTGCTAGCTCTTTGAAGCTTGGCACAATAATGTAGTTCCAAGTTCTATCGCTGTGGTTTGTTTCATATGGAAGTAGCCCAAAGCAGAGACTGAAGAGAATCACTTTCATTGAAAGGGGTTGCCAAGCTTCCGAAAAACTACGATTTCCTGAAATCTCAGCAAACATTTTTTCACCCAATCTTGATGATACCTGAGGTAATGATCAGTACACCAATCCCACTTGGCTCACCAAATTTCGTTCTTCTAGGTTAAACCGTTCGTTTGCAATTACCGTTTTCATGTTTAGGTTTCACTCTGTTTTCTCCTATATGGATACATGTAGTTGGAACTCTAAATCAAACACGGTTTGTGCTAGCTCTTTGAAACTTGGCACAATAATGTAGTTCCAAGTTCTGTTGCTATGGTTTGTGTCCTATGGAACTAGCCCCAAGCAGAGACTGACGAGAATCACTTTCATTGAAAGGGGTTACCAA